>NC_071539.1:7017693-7317693 GCF_026979565.1 Vidua chalybeata | reverse complement strand
ATACTAAGTTAAAAGTTCACATAACTACACTCATCCAAGTAGTGTATTCTCAGGTACTTCACTGTTTCTTCTGCTTACTTCCTTTTTCCCTCTCAAACTCAGCTATCTGATTGAATATATTAACCAAGTTCTGAGGCAGGTTTCTTTTAACACCACTTTCTGCTTGTTCTGTACCATTTAATGACACTTCTTCATCTGGTTCCTTTGTTTTATCAGTGTCTTCATAAGTTATTTTTCTATTCTTAGACTCACTTTCTTTTTTATGCTGCCTGTCACTATCATAACCTTTGTCACCTTCATGTGAGCAGCTGCTAGAATATGACCTGTACTTCCCCCCTGACCTGCCAGAATAGTCAGACCCTGGGGACATGTAATACCTGTCTTGACCTGAGCCATGTCTCTTAAACTGCTCTCTTCTCCACTCTCCATCCCTTTCAAATCTCCTGTAATAATGCATCCTGGGTTTGTAATCTGATTTATGATACGAACCTGAAGGACCCCTCCAACTGGAGAAGAATCTCTCTGGTTTACTGTATTTTTCAGTTTTGCTATGACTTGGCTGATTTCTGGAGCTACTGTAAGAATCTCTTGAATCTTCAGACCTACCTCCAAAAGTGTCTTCATCATCACCTGAAGTCCTCGACAAAGAACAGTGTCTGTCTTTCTCTTTCACCTCCATTTTTGGGCACTCTATGCTGTCCTGCCTTTCCAGCAGCTTTTCCACTTCAAAACTTTGGTTAAGAAAGGAAGCAGAGGTATCAGCTGGAGGGGAATACCACTCCTCTTTCCTATTCTGATCTTTATAATGGGAAGAAGCTCTAGATGAGCTTTTTTTGGAGCTGCGAGCAGACTCAGATCTATGCCGACGCTTTTTCCTACGTTTCTTGTGATCAGAGGAAGAGGAGGAAGAAGAAGCTGATACATCTGATGATGAGTCGCTTGATGATGATGAGGAGGAGGATGAAGAAGAAGAAGATGAGGAGGAAGTCGATACTTTCCTTTTCTTCTTCAACCTAAAAAAATAATTAACCTGTGAGATAACACCTTCAGTGTCAGGCAAAAACTACAGATAGAAAGCAAATCTGCATATCCCAGCTTGGACTGTAAGGTGGGAACAGAAACCGAGCCTGACTGACATGACAATTTCAAATGTCACTTCTTCATCAACAAATTAAGATTAAATCCACTGAACATTTTGTTATAGAAGACCTCTTTCCCAATTTCACGAGGCATTACTCGTTGCAAATATGTCACATTGCAAAGTATTCCTTAAACAACTTCTCTTCTGCACACATCTCTATTAAAGGCTATATGAACTAAAGGACACTATTCACAAAAACATTCTGAGGGAAAAGCAGCTTACCCAGGGAGAAGTTCTCCCCAGCTTGCTGTTTGTTGAGATGGATTGCTCACAGTCTCATCTGCACTTATTGCCACATAACCAGTACACTGAATGTAATAGTTACCTCTTTTCTTCTTTTAAGAGCTTACGCAATTTTTCTGCACTTGTTTCTATTTTCTTTGCTTTCTGTCTCTCTTCTTTGGCAGCTTGTTTCTCCCTCATTTCCAAAGATTTCTTTTTTGAACCCAAGCATCATAAAAAGATTACATTAGTAGTGTTAACATGGGTATTAACCCCCATTCAACCCCATCCAAATGTATACACCAGGAATGTTTTACCAGGATTCCCAGACCAAAAATTAATATTGTTCAGGAATTTGGTATTGGCCATTGTGACAGGTTTATATTTAAGGACCATATTGCAGTTTTTATTCCATTAAAAAATATATTTGACCAGTCATTGCAGTGGTACCCATGATCCAGCACACCAAGAAGCATAGAGCCCAAAAGTTATAGATAGAATATGCAAAAAATCCCCAATATTACCAACATGTAGAAAAATAAGGGACAAAACCCCCCAAACAACCGAAACAGAGAGAAGAGTTTGAGGGAGTGTCATCATTGTTGTAGTTTACAAGAGAAACAAGGCAGAGCCCAGTTGAAGACGAATTCAAGTTGGCCATGTTTGAATACAAACCGTTTGGTAACAATTTCACAGAGCAGTTTGATGCATAGTTTACGTAAGAAATCAAGTTCCAGGGGTTTGGTGGTGATGAGCAGCACCAGACGCAGGCACAGCAACAACAGTTCCGTTCAGAGGGAAATGCATTGGAGAAAAACACATAATCAGTATTACAGGAAAACACACTGCAGTTGTTTCAGCCATTCTACACAGCAGGGACACTATCAGACTTATGTACTAAGTTACAGGTAAATGCAGGAGGGCATCTAAGTAGATAAATAATCCTTAAACTACTTAAGTGCATAAGAGATCATCCTTCTACCACTTACAGCCCTACAGAGTCGCTCTGTTCCAATTGAGCAGGAAGTCTGATTTATAGTTTTCAAAGCTCAGCAACTGTCTTAACAGCTGTAATAAAGGAAACCCTTCACTGCAGCCAAGGCCATGCACAGCAACAATTAACAGCTGTCATATTCTTTATCTGCTGCATCAATGACCGCAGCAGAATGTCTAAGGAGTGACACTTATCTCCTACATGCTGTGAATATTCTTCATCATTTTAATTGACACCTCTTTCTAAAGCAGCCAAATGCAGGTACTGCTCAAATTACACCTCTTTATTCTGTGCTGTAGCTCAGTTTTATCAGATTGTCCTATCTCCTCTTCCCCCTTGTTTCCACACATCCTGTCAGCATTATGGCTCCACCAACTGAAGAACTGCTGACTAAAGCCATCTACCCCAGCCTGTGTACATCCTCACATGCAGCAGCACAGAACAACACAAGCCTGTTCCTCAGTGCTCTATTTTATTGTTTGACCCGCTCTGGAAGACAACACAAGCAAAGGAGGTAAATAAAAGGGAAAAGATGACAACTCAGATTAGCACAGAGACCCAGCAGGCTCACCTGGGAAACATGCTGCGTGCAAGGGAAGAGAGAAAAAACCCACCAGACAACAGAGGAGAAAGCTGAGATATTCAAACTGTCTGCCCACCCACCCTCCACCTCCTGCTGTTTTCTTTTAAATTTTGTTTTCATCTTCATGTGAGCTCCCTGTGCCTGTTGTTACTATCTCTAATTACCACGGACCAAGGGTCTGGCCAGACTATGGTAACAATGTTTATTTGGCTGGTGGAAGTGTTTTACACTTCGAACATTTGTATTCAGAGAATGTTTTAAATTAAACTCATCAATCATGCTGTGTGATGGGATAGTCTTATACCCTGCTTTGCTCTTTCCCTGTCTCCACTGTCTGGCATTTCTTTACTATCCCAAACAGTGGGGTCACCAAGAGGAACCTTTCTTCTGGTAGGTACAGCCATAATGCTCACTAGAAAACATTTACTGTGGAGTAGGGAAGCAGAGAATAAGACAAACCTCTTTGTTTTTTAACCCCTCCCTGTTCAAAGGATTTAATATGATTTTTGATGTTCATTTATTGTCACCGAGAGCACCTTATGAAAAAAAAGGAAAGAATCACCTGCATGTGCTTATGGAGTTTTGTTAAGGCCTCTTCTGCTTCCTGAAAAGTCTCATCCAAGCTCAAGGCTTTTTTATAATAACTTTCAGCATTTAGCAGTTTCTCTTCCTCTTCCAACCTAAAATTCAAGTGATAATTCATATACAGTTAGGACACAGATTTTGATAGTTATTTCTTATTTTAGGACTTTCTTATTTGCAAGGATTTCTTATTATCACTATGACACTACCACTGCATCCCTCTGAGACCCCCTCTATCATCTCAGCTCACCTCACTAACAACACAAAACAGTATTTCTAACCTTACCATCTCCTAATTCTGATCTGTAACATTATTCTTTGAAGTATCAATTCCTGTCTCAAAAATACTGTCTCTCTCTCGTCTTAAAACAGGGCTTAAAAGAAACCTATTCACTAAATATTCAAAATTAAACTTTTGCATTAGAGCGGGTCACCAATATTTCAGCAGAGTAACAGAATGCAATTTTGTTACAAAACAAAATTAATTTTTTTACAAAACTTAAAAAAATAAATCCTCAACTTTTGGAATATATTCAAACAATTCACAGGACTTTATGCAAGCCTGGTATCCTACCAGTGAAAGGGTATCAAGGATTAAAAAGGATATTGAGGATTAAACCTCAAATATTTTGCCAGGATTTTAACTGGGACAGAGGACAAAGTGTAAACCAATTACACAAGGACAGATGTTTCCAAGGACTTCTATTTTTCTTTAAACACATAGCCAGGAAGGAAAGATGCCATTTTGTGTCCTCACTAGAATGGCATTAAAAAAAATATTATGAGAAAACTTGTTAACAACCAACCAAACTCATAACCCAAACACTTACTGCCCGCCTCTTTCCACAAGGGTCTGACACAGATATTTCCTCGCATTTCTATGGGTAGGACAGTTTTCTAAAGCAACTTCAAAATCCCCTATGGCTTTGTTCAGACTTCCTTTGGTTGCATACCTAGAACAATAGAAAGTTGTATATGAAACAGTGATGCTTCTCTTTCACAAAAGGGGAAAAAAAGTGAAACAAGGAGACTTACAAAGCTCCACGTGCTACCAAAGCTTCAACATTTTGTGGATCGATTTCCAAAGCCTTGTTGTACTCATTCATGGCTTCCACGTGGCGCCCAACCTTAAAATAATCCACCCCAGCCTTTACACTGGAGAAAAAATATTTAGAAAATAGTATGTAGTCTATGCAGATTGTTCTGTTACTTGCAAATTATGATTCAAAACAAGGGACAGGTTAAAACCTGACCTTGTTATTGTGTACTTTACATTGGCATTTCAGTTAGGTGATACTGACCTAATTCCACAAAAATGTATTGTCTTTAATCCAATATCTTAAGGCACTCCAGAGCATTTCTGCAGACAGTGCTACTGCATTACATTATTTTTCATTTATAGAATTATTGTTTAAGCAATTTTCTGCACAAAACTATGTGTGAACTACCACCATTAACCTTGAACAGGCTTAATTATATCCAAAGCTAAAAATCCCCATTAGAGTGATGGCACAAGGCGACAGGGGCAGATGGTGCACACTCAAACCAGCTCACCTCACACAAATATCCTGAGGCTTTACATTTCATATTCCCTGAACATTTCTTGCACATTTTCCAAGAGATTAACTTATTAGAAGAGAATTGATGTAAGTTGATTTTCAAAACAATTCATTGCAGACTTTTCTTAAAAATTAAAATTTAATTTAATATTATATGCAACCTTTTCTTCAAGTAATGTTGCAAATACACTGTGTAGTGTAAAAGCAAAAGTACATATCCAGGGCTACTGCTCCATTCAACTTTCCAAAGAGAGCAAGTGCACTTGTTACATCTACAGTCTGAGGCTTAAATGACTTGATAAATATGAGGTCACTCAGCACTCAATTATAAAAGAAGAAAATGTGTGCTTGGTGTTATCACAAGTATTGTTCTCTACTCTAGAATGGGTCAGGATATTAAAAGTATTCTAAAAACAATTCCCTTAAACCTGACACACATTTTGGAACTGAATCTCAGGATTTTATCTGTCACATTCCCACTTGGCAGATAGGTTTATTTTCAATAAGATCCTGGTTACATTGCTACACATGCAGTGGAAAATCTGTTTCAATGTGTGTTTTCTTTGCAGAAATATAATCTGCAACCCAATCTAACAACAAGCTTTGACAAGAACAAGTATCACATACCATTTCAAGGCCCATGATGCAGACTGCTTTTTCCTCAATGCAGGGGCAAAATCTTCTTCACTGAAATTTTTACTGTAAGGAACAAATAAATAAAAACATCAAGCTGGCTGTCTGAGTCTACAAAGTTAAGTTTACAGTCTGCAGTGCAGTCCATGACTTACTGCTCTCCCTCAGTGAGGCCTGTTCTTTCATATTTCTGAAACCAGTTTTTCCCAAACCATTCTAGAAGTGCTGAACTGAACCAGTACAACTGCAGTACATTTAACAAAAACATACAAAGTCCACACCTGCTTTGAGCCTAATATATATAGGGGTCACAACATCAATCATTGCATATATTTGACTCTTATTTTATGAAAGGGGTCAAACCTATTAGTAAAATAAACATTGTGAATAAATGTCTATCAGAAGACATTAAAACCTAAACATCCTGCATTTCAACCCACAGATGCTGACAGCAGCTACACAATAAATTCCGTATGTATCTGATATCAAACACTGTGTGTGGTAAGGTGTCTTGCTTATTCAGAGCAATAGGATTTCAAATGCAAATTTCTTACTCTAGAGGAGTTTGCTTTTAAATATTTAAGGACGTGTACACTGCAGTCATGCAAGTCAAAATGTAAAAGGTTTAAGTATAAGTGGTCTAGGACTCCCACTCACGAGTCTATTTCAATGGATTAGAATAATCTCCACAGAGCTACAGGAGAGGAACAATGTAAAAATCACTTACATTTGAAGACTTCTCAGCAAAGACGGTGGATTTGACTCACTTAGTCCCAGTTTTTCTGCTAAATATTCAACTAATGATGGATTAGCAAATCCTGGGGAACGATGCAAAACCTCTTCAAATGTCTCTCCTGTGTTGGCAACTTCCAGGCTTCGCCTTCAAAACAGCATCAGTGCACACAAATGAGACCTCAGGCTCTGTACCTATTTCATCACGCTTATGTTTAGAATGAAAATGCCCACATGGTATCTGCATTACTGCTCACAAACTGCTCTCTTCTGTAGGCATGTATTTTCCTGCTATTTACCAACCCTTACGTCCCTTACCCCAAGTGAGCTTCTGAAACCTATTTGGGCACCCACCCTCTACTGACAGGACATACAAAAACATGACAAATATTACAGATAGCTGTGCCCCCATCTTCTAAGGGGAATTTTAAAATGCCAAGAATTAATATTCCAGTCTCCCAAGATTTTGGTTTTTTTTTATTTGTTTGTTAACACAGTCCAAAAGCAACAGATATCTCACCCTGCCTTTTGCTTTCCTTATATTTTTGGAAAGAAGCTAAAGAAGCCAACCACATCTACGTATCCAGACACAAGTATGCTAAAGGGAGGAACAACGAGGAGGATGTGATCAGCCAATTAAATCAGAAAGCCCACTGAGGAGTTTAAGGGAAAGCCAGCCTGTCAGAGATGCTCTTCAGACACCCTGACTGCAGCCAGCAAGTGCAGCCAAGCAGCACATCCTTACTTATAATGTAGTGGGAAGTCATCAGAGGTGATCACACCCAGCTTTGTACTGGAAAGCTTGGGTGGAAGAGCTGAGCTGTAAAGCGACACCGCCAGCTTCTCGTGGTAACGGTCAACGTCCTTGAGCGCAGCTGCAGGAATAATACAGGGAGGGACAAAATTACAGAAATGGCTCAAACCCAAGACAAACCCATTCCTGACAACTTCTGCAGCTACTCACCTCGGATAAGGTCTCCAGTTTGATAGTAAGACAGAGGATCTCCATGGTTGCTTTGAGGAGGCACATCCCTCACAGGACACAGGGCCTGCAACAGAACAGAGCAGCAATGTCATAAATGAAGCCACAGGGTCAGGGTTTTTTTCTTCCCCAGGAGCAAGCCAAAAAAAAACCTACTTTAAGCTTAATGCACATCAGAACTGCAATGTAAAGTATGGCTTGGTTCAAGTAAAAATTCATGCATCCACAAATGATGAACTTTTCAACCCAATAATGTGTGTGTCACTGCAAGATATGTTCACTGGCTGAGCAAAGTATCACAAGCTGCCCACAAAGTCAGACACTACCCGTCATCCCAAAGCTCTTTCACCTTTACATGGCCTGCTCCATTAAGAAACACAAGAGGCAACAAATAAATGTCAGAAATGAACTATTGACCAAAGCTGTATCTTACAGTGATTTCCAAATCTGCAATTTCCCGTATGACACCACTTCCCAGACAAATCAACACCATGAAAAAGCCAAATTCACGGATAGATGTAATCCTCCCAATCACGATATCGCCCCGCTCGATGTCGCGGAAGAACAGCTCTCTCCTCTCCTCCCTGGGCACCTCCAAGAACCTCTCCAGGGGTGGCATGACAGCGTAACACTCTGCAACAAGGGCACAGCCAGTTACAAACGGCCAAGCTGCACCCTGAGATCACAAAACATCTGACGACAGCAAAACACGTGAAAATATGATTTTCTGTGCTAACAACAAGCTTACGCATAACCTTCAGAAATCAACAGGAAAAA
Organism: Vidua chalybeata; assembly: GCF_026979565.1. Lineage (NCBI taxonomy): Eukaryota > Metazoa > Chordata > Aves > Passeriformes > Viduidae > Vidua > Vidua chalybeata. Next base: position 7,309,488 of record NC_071539.1, on the reverse strand, counting down.
TTTTAAGCCTCTTTTTAAAGACACCGCAAATTCAAGTCCTTACAGAGCGATCCCCCCCACCTCACACACCCTCATTCTCCTCGATGGTGTCCTCGATCGGCCCGTTGGGTTTCCACGAGTGCGCGAACAGCAGATCCGCCTTCTTGGCGATGAAGCGCTTTATCTCGGTGTCGATGCTCGCCCTCTCTTTCCTGGGGGAAGGAGAACGCGGTGAGTCGCGCCCCGCGGCCCCTCACGGCCCGCCCGGCCGCTGCCCCGGCGCCCCTCACCAGGCGGCCGGCGGGGCCCCGCGAGGCGGCTCCGGGGCGGCCCCGGGCGGCGGCAGCAGCCCGCGGAAGTCGGGGTTGTCGTGCTGCTCGGCGCGGAGCAGCGACAGCAGCGCGGGGCCGTGGTGGCTCAGCGCCTGCCGGAGCAGCTCCCGATCCATCCCGGTGCCAACGCCGCCGCCTCGCCCGGAACGGGAACCGCCACTCGGGCGACGGCGACAGGGCGGGACCGGGCGGCCGCAGCGCCCCCGGCGGGCGGGAGGACCGCGCTGAGCGACGGCGGTGCTGCCCGCCCTATTCGTGGGCCCGTCTCTAGTTTTTAAACAGGCAGTAATTAAAGAGAGAACAATTAAAACACACGGCGCAAAGTACACAGATTTCCCCCAGGGGAATCCTGCCAGGCTCGGCAGCGGCGGCCCGCGCAGGCAGCGCCCGCGGCGGCGCTGCCGGGAGGGGGCGCTGCGCACCCGCTGGCCCCGTCCCGGAGCGCCCAGTGCGGGTGACACCGGCGGTGTCACGGGCCCGAACAGGCGGTGTCAAGGGCCCGAACCGGGGCTGTCACGGGCCCGAACCGGGGCTGTCGCGGGCCCGAACAGGCGGTGTCAAGGGCCCGAACCGGGGGTGTCGCGGGGCCGCTCGAGGAGGGGCAGCCGCGGCACCGCCGCGTTCTGTGGGCGCTGCCTGGAGCGCGTTCGCTTCCGAGGGAGCGACCCTGGAGCAGCACGGGCGGCTCTCGGTCGGGGCTCGGCCGGCGCTGCCGTGTCGGCCCCGAGTTACGGCAGTCGAGCGCAGAGAAAGCAAACGGAGCTGGGGAAGGGGCTGGAGCACAGCGCAGTGAGGAGCTGCTGAGGGAGCTGGGAGAGCTCAGCTGGAGGAAAGGAGGCTCAGGGGGGACATTGTCACTCTGCCACTCCCTGACAGGAGGGTGCAGCCAGGTGCGGTCAGGCTCTGCTCCCCGGGAACCAGCCACAGGACCAAGGGAAACGGCCTCAGGCTGCTCCAGGGGCAGTTTAGCTTGGACACTTGGAAGAATTTCTTCATAGAAAGGGTGATTAGACATCGGAACGGGCTGTCCAGGGAGGTGGCAGAGCCGCCGTTCCTGAAGGTGTTTACAGAAAGATTGGACGTGGCACTTGGTTCCATGGTCTAATTGACAAGAGGGTGTTGGGCCACATGTTGGACTTGATAATCTCAGAAATCTTTTCCAACCCAGTTGGTTCCGTGATTCTGTGAATAAAGGAGAGAGCGTGAGCCAGCGCAGCGGCGCGGGGCTGGGGCTCAGCTCCGCACTGTTCCTAACCCCGGTTCCTTGCGCTGTCCCTGGCCAGGGTCCCCTGGCACAGCCCACAGGTGACACCTCCTGGCTTTAGGGAAACAGGGAATACGGGCGATTCCCTCGGCAGAAGGCGATGGGCTGAGGGCACAGCCAAGCTACTGCCGCGGGCCTGGCGCCAGGCTCGGCCGCCCTGCTCCCCAGAGCTAACTTTAGATGCTAAAAAGACACTTCACTCAGGAGGCTCTTCATGCTAATCACCTCTCCAGCTAATGGAGAAAGGTGCTTAAAACCAGCTGGAAATAATCCAAGCCTATTAGAAGGATCACAGTTTTTCAGCTCCCAAGAATAATTTGTCCCTGGCATCGCATTTAATAATTAATTTTAAAAGGGGAGGTGGGTGGGGGAGAAAACCCACTGCAAACAGCATAATGTCACTTCTCCCCTCAGTACAATGCTGAAGAAAAAATAGCAATCTGGCTGTCAGCAGATCAGGGACACAGACTCCTCTAGGAAGCAGCATGACTGAGAGGGCAAGGATCATATCAAAGACTCTGGTTTCAGAAGCTCAGTTCAAAGCCAGCAGGGATATCACTGGTTTAGCAGACTTGGGGAAGACACTGGAAGGGCAAATTCATATTTTAGTTTCATTTCATGTCCCCCTGTTTTAATATAAAAGAAGATAGAGGAGGCACAAAGCTTACTATGTACCAAACAGCTGCCAAGATTTTGATTTAAAATCTTCCTGATCTGTATGAGACCAGGTGTGCTCTTAGATTGCTGGTTACCATGGTGGAGAAACACCATTAACACCAGATGGAAATTTCTAGACATTTAGACTGATTAGACACAGGTTGACATGGGAAGGTTAAGGCACCTGCAGGGATCCAGTGCAAACAGGAGCCTTTCCTGGGTGAGTTTTGTGGCAAATGCAGTGTCCTGAGCCGTGTGGCACAACTGCAAATAGCGGCAGTTTTATTTGAGGGAATGGTATTTTGAGTAAGAGTTAATTGGTGTTGCTTAGCAAATACAAGAGCTAAAAAAAAAGTTGTTTGAAGCATGAACTCTGCTGGTGTAAGCATTTCCCCAGTCTCATGTGCAGATATACACACAGTGTACAAGAAATTAGACATTATGAGTAGACTTCCAGTGTGTTACAACTTCTGGACTTAAAACAGCAGTAAAAAATCACTGTGAAAGCACAACCACCTACAACAGCAGATTCTTCTTACAGACATTTTCTTCTTTGTATAAAATTAATTGCATTTTAGGAAATTCACTAATTTATAACACATTAATACACAGAAGGTAGATTAATTGCCCCTGAACATGAGGGTTAACCTCGTATTTAAAGTGATCCATTCTTTATCTGGGCCAAACACATCCCAAAATTATCATAATCAAGCAAAATAAATTGCCCCAAATAATTCCAGCTTCAGAAACAGCTTTGCCAGAGCAGAGTATGTGCTTGAACTTGTAATTTTCATTCCTATTTTTCATGTTATGGTAATGAACTGAGAAGTAATGTAAGACTATGATATATTGTATGTTGTTCCACCTCATCCAGGGCACACACAAGCTTTTGCATCCTTTTCTCTCTCAGGATACTTCCTGGATATTCACTGTGATTTTAAAAACATCTCTCCATATTTTCAGTAGTGGAAGTTTTCTGCTTTTCTTTTTATTCTTTGCTTGCTTTACTTCAGTTGCCCGATAGAAAATGCTTTTGATAAAAGAGAATAGCAGCCACCACAGTTCAGTCAGCAATAATGATAAATGGAGGACTTTGGAAAAAAGCCAGGGCTATACACACTGCTCAGGAGATGCCAGGCCTGAGGATGGGGCATGCTCCATATGCTGTTAATCCTCTGTTCCATTGATTTAGGAACTGCCTGGATGAGTAGTGCCAATCCCATCTGCTAAGTAAACACAGGGTGGGCAGGAGAAAGTGATACAAGTCAACATCTCACCCTGCTGGAGGAGGAACACTCCAGATACTTTGAAATCAGACACGTCTTGAGCACAGCTCAGGTCAGTGTGTGCTAAAAAGCAGCTCACAAAATCCATCCTGCAGCCTTTAACTCCCACAGTAAAAAGATGATGAATTTATGCCACACCAGCTTTGGACCCATGGTCGAACTCGCAGTGATATTGCCCCTGAACAACCCAAACAGTGGTAGGCATGATAGAACTTCAAAGTGGGTATGTGAAATACTAAGCAGATTTTCATCCAAATCCAGTGAGCACAGCTTGAATGCAACAAGGTCAAGCTGCTTCTCAAATGTTTCCAAGTATCCAATATCACTGCTGAAGCTTACAAGAAAATCTCATTGCAGAAAAGGATTTTGTGCCCAGAGCCACATTTTATCACTGACAAAAAGATTAGATTCTCCAAGATCATGCATGTCAAAGTATCATTCTCTGTAAATTTTGGGCACATTTGAAGATAAATTTTAGCCTGTTGCAAATGGGAGTGAAATATTCAACTAAATATGTCCTTTGGGCTGAGAAAGAGGAAGCTAATAGTAGTAATGAAAAGGAACATGAAGAGCTGTACTTCCAGCTGTGTTATACTTATGGAAAATTCTGCCAAAAAGCAGTCCTGCTGCCTAGACTTGCTAATTTATTAAGCAGCAAGGAGACCGTACCATATCCAAGATATTATTTTAGCTCAAGACTGATGAAGGGACCTTCAGCACAAAATAATTGCTAGCCAGTTAATAGCCCTCCTGTGAGGAAAACAAGCTATCTGCAGGTATAATCACCAAATATGATGGAGGAAATATGAAGAGAACCCCAAAGTCTGAGTGATGGAGCAACCCAAGCCATGGCCATTCAAGCATTTCCCTTTGAGCGAGTTCATTGTTCAGTCCAGCTTTGGCATGGTCTGTAAGAGAGTACGGTTTCAGTGATGTAGCCTTACCTGGAGGGTGCTCAGCACCTGTTTTTGGTGTCAAGGACCTTTGCACTTCTCAGATTTCTAGACACATGTAGACAAAGAATAGTTAGTTGCATGTTATAAATATGCAAAGACGGACTGTGGAAACTGCCCGGGCTCTGAATCCACAGTTAGAGCCTGCTGGAGTACAACAGAAATAATGGTTCAGAAATGTCAGTGGAGACCCCCCTGGGAGTGCTGAGGATTTCTGTCTGGCTGCAGGCAGTGGCACTGCTGAGCCTTTGTACGCTGGGAGTTCGGCTTGTGCGCCCAGTGCAGCGTTCTGTGCCTGCAGAGTAGTGACAAGTGCTTAGAGGTTCCAGGTGAAACTGAAAAGGTTACTGGAGGAAACATTGCCCTTGACATTTTTTTACCCTAAATATGAAAGCCAGACTGTGTTGAATGACAGTTTGCTTATTTGGCAGGAACCCCAGTAAGGCAACTTAGCAGCAATCATGACACAGACAATATGTACACACCCACCTGTACAGCTTGCAATAAATCTAGAAATCCTGCCTGCAGAGCAAATTTCCTGTGATACATGGGGGCTTACCAGCAGGTATGCTGAGCAGACAGCTTTTTGTGAGGTTTTCATGGATTTTCCAGCTTCTAGCACTCCACAGACTGGCAGTATCTCCTGCTTTATAGCAAGGGAGAACCATCTTGGTTTTCCAGTTTTAGAGTGATTGCACCTTAAAGCAGCATCAAAACTTTCCTGTCAGCAGAGTAGATCACTACTTAGAGCTCAAAATTACATTTCCAAAATTACATTTCCAGCCCAAAACTACATTTCCAAAATTACTACACTGAATTCAGTGTGAATGTTTGACCTCAAGGCTGCAAGCACTACGAGAAGATCTTTAAGGATACAACTTCTCTTGCTTATTGAGTCTCTCATTTGTAGTAGAGCAGTATTCACATTTTCATACTAAAATTCTTTTTCCAGAAATTTGCATCTTTATAACTGTCATAGAACATGTATGAACTTTCAAAAGTTGTTCAAAGAAGTCTCTAAAATATTTTGAAGATCTAAACCCGTTGGAGTTCTTCTATTTCTGGTAAAACAACCTACTTATTTATGTGTCTCACGGTCAGTTGCTCTAACATTCTATTTGTGCAATATGTGCAATAAATACTGCCTAAACAGCAATGTACAAAAACCAGAAGTTGTTTTCTCAAAGGCTTTCAATGAACCAGGCACGTAACCATCATCACAAACTAATTAGCAGCCTCCTAACTTCTTTTAAATTTGTCACTATTTAAACAACACTAAAACTAGAAAGTTGAAACTGCTTTAATTAACTTATGAAGAGCTAAACAGTTGGCAATACAAATTCACAATACAGATTAATTATCTATGTGTTTGCTCCAATTTAATGCATGAGCATATCTTGAAAACAAATAAAATGCACCAAAATTATTTTTGTCTTTAGCAGGTGTATCTCTCATTAAAAATTATAAGCTGAATTGGTGTGATATGATTTCCAATTAATTTTTTTTTGGAAATACAGTGATTAAGGAATACTTTTAGAAACAGAAAGAGAAGTTAATTACAGAATTATCTGTTTGATATAATTCCAGTAAGTAACAGCGATAAGTAGATATTCTTTAGTCTCTCAATGGATCAGGTTTGTTTTTACTATCAACCAAAAGCAGAGGCCAGATGGAACAGTGGAATGTCAAACTGATGTATGGATATGATATTTGTTTGTTTAAATATTTGGTGAATTCCTCACTGTGTTACATCCAGAAAGCTGGAATGATTTGCAAGTAAATTAACAAGCCATGGGAAAAAAAAATATATCTGGTCTGAATTTAATAATTATCTTCAGGTTTGTAATTTATTATTAGAAACTTCCTGTTTCTATCATAAAACTTTTTAAAACTGTAAGTAAAACCTGTTGCCTGGTGTTCCAGTCTGCCTTTTGGCTCAGCGAAGAAATTACAAAGGCTGAGACAAAAACAACTGCCACTGGTTTAATGGGCAGTTTTGTGCCTCTGAGGGATTTTGTAAGGAGACTTTGTGGACTCCCACTGACTTCAGCAGGTTTCATGTCAAGCATGAAAGATAAAAATTGGTAACTAAACTTTCTTTGCTTTCCCTGATGTCTATAATTATGATTTAATCAGAGTAGTCAAGTGTCAAAGTCCAGACATGGTTTGACTGGAGCTTCTGGAATATAAGAAATATACAGCTGTTGATTTCCTCTTGATTCTTGTCTTATCTTGAACAAAATACATAATCACAGGGAATAGAGGCTCTGAAACAGATGAAAATCTAAAGCAGAAACAGGAGGAGGTAGCTTGAAATGTGAAAAAAAAAAAATACTACTGTGAAATAAAGATGTGTATGTGTGCAGGTAATGGCCAGGACTCAGAGCAGAAGAAAGGGATCTCTGCCAAAAGAACAGCAAGGGCTAGAACCGCTCTTACAAAAAACCCCAAACCAAACCAAAAATCCCCAGCCTCTAATACTTGTCCCAAATCAAATGCAGAGACAACCTGAAATGCAAGTGATGCATTTCATGCATCTCCCCTTTGGAGTACATTTTATGACACTGATACTAAATAGTGTTTTTAAAGATATTGGCAGCTAAAATCACAGAATTTACCTAAGAAGGAATCAAAAAACCAAAAGTTAGGCATCTAAATACCTTTGTGATTCTGGCCTAAGAATTGATGATAATTAGTATAGCACAAATTAAGTTTTTACATATGAAAATGAAATTGTTTGCTGTCACAAGTAATTACAGATGTAGCTCTGTGCTGATTTTACTGGGAGTGAGAAATAAACATACAAATCTAAACCACTGGTGTCTAAAACTCCCCTCTTGTAATTGTGATGATCTGATCCTCCTACAGCTGGTAAATATATACATGGGAGACTGTGTGTACGTGCGTAGGAGAACACAGTAAGTGGGAGAAAGAAATCCAGATTTTTCCATCTGTACAAAATGCCAACATACTCTCTATAAAAAGGCATCAACAAAATCCTTGTAAGCACAATTCACGCTACTCGAGTTCTAATCTGTATCTTCACTGACAGAGAGGTTAATCAAAACTACAATACAATATTTCTTTAATTGAGAAGCTTCAAGGAAATGATGTAGCACTTTCAAAAATTCTGTAAAGCTTGGGTAGTGCCAGATAGCATGCGTGCAATTGAAAGTTTAAACAGAAGGTTAATAGCCCAGGAAAAGGTTGGTCCTGAAAAGTAACGCTTCAGGCTGATGTGGTTGAAATGCCTAGTTGGGTCCCTCCACCAGAATGTGCCTCTGAGAAATTCTAGTGGCAGCCAGGAAAACTGATATTTGTCAGGTCCTCAGTGCAGCCTGCTATTTTTTTTTTTCACCTCTCTAACCTGGTTTGTAATCTCATCATGCAAATTTAGCACTTCATTTCTTTAAAGATGGAAAAACCTGCCTTGTGTTAGGCGTGATCACAAAGTACATCTAAAAAATATGAAGAACAGTTTTTCTTCAAAATTGGTAAATTTAAGTAAATTTCAGCATCCAAAGAGAGTTCTGGCTCCTGCAATCCAGAAGAGGTTTGGAAATTTCAGACTGTGACGGTTATTTTGGTATTGAATGCCAAGATAAAAGGAAAAGCCTTCTCTACCCAGAGCTAGAAGTGCCTTCTTGTAAGGATAATTTACAGGGTCAGGTGGTCAGAAACTATGGAGAGTCTTTGACAAATCAGTTGTGGCAAAGTGCTGTCAAAAAACCCCACTCTACCAGCAGCATGTAAAGGGAGGATACATGACAGGGAAAGGATAGGGGAAAGTAGAGTAGGATACACAATATTTTCGTAAGACCAAATGAATGTATCAAAAAATAACAAGAGCTACTGTGGAACTTTGAAATGTAATGGCAGGCTCTGAGCAATAGCTCCTGCTGGTACCTAAAATGGACCATAACCCTCTGTATTCAACTTCAGAAATTGCACTTCCACAGCTGAGAGATGAAACAGTCATTTTGGTCTCTAATAGCTGTGTTAGAAGCCAGAAAGAGCAGGAGAAAGCAGCAGCCTGGCTAGTCTGATATACCAATCCTTTTTTTTTTTCCCCAAAGTAAACATATTATTGCTTTGTATTTTAAAATAATGATCATTGAAAAAAAAATATTGTAGAGTAAGATAAGAGTGAAGAGCTGTTTAGCTTCACTGATACCAGAATGGAAATACAGAAACTTTATTTGTAATTGCAAATAATGCAGACACTGCTTTGTAACAGGAAAAAAGGAAAGCCATTATTAGCAAAAATCTGTAGATTCTTTAGGTGGAAAAATACACAGCATAAATTGTTTACATTTTCAGTGGGGAGCATCCCTCGGTGCATCAAGCTGTCACACAGCTTAGCAGCATGACACATCTTAGTGATTAAATGCTGGCTCCCTGGCAAAACCCAAAAAACAAAACAAATGAATTTTTCAGTGGAGAAAGCCACTGTTCTTTTGTACAGTGGTTCTCAGCCGAAAAGAGGCAGCAGTAGGGTGGTAGAAATCAAAGTCACTCAGCAGGTGAACTGTAGTTTGAATGTAGCATTTCACAGGGTGTCTTTATCTGCCTTTGGTCTCACTCCTCTGCTGGGGTAAAATACACCATTACTTACCAGTTTGATTTCAGTTGTTGACCATGCAACGTGATGGACCTTGGAAAGCAATTATTACATCCCTTCACTTGTTTTATTTGGAAGCCCCAAACCAAGCAGAATTAACCCAGTTACTCAGATGCATGAAATCAGAACGGTGACAAAGCAAGAGCAGCAAAGGCCACCTGTGAGTGGAAGAGCAGGAGTGAGCAGGTGAGCAGGAGTGTCAGGATCAGGGCTGGGAACAGGGATCAGGGTCAGACACAGCCCAGAGGTTGCCCAGTGGGCCCTCAGTGATGAGACAGCTCCAGCTGGACAAGCAGCCAGTGGGTTTGGGTCTAGGTTCAAGTCTGGGGGGCAGAGCTCAATGCAGCCACAACTGCAACAGGATTGCAGAATAACATGGGGAAAATGATATTAAACCCTCAACAGCATCCACCTAGGGAAAGCAGGGGCAGGCCCTCACTTCTAGCTTTCTTCATAGTAGTTCTTGGCAGTGAAGAAGCTGATCTTGAGCTCAGCCCTAAATCCCTTGACTCATCCAACTAAACTCCATCAGGACATGTACTCAAGGCCCTGGCATAAACTCGGGCTTAGCTCTTTGGCCAATGCAGAAGCACTTGTAGCAGATGGCACAGGTCCCTTTCATCATGCAGGTGCTTGCATGTGAGTCATCAGCCAGTCTGAAAAGCAGAATTTTTTGTATTTTTTGCAAAGTTCACACTTTGTTATGCCCCAGCTGTTCACTGTTACCAGTTCCCACCCATAAGTTGCTACATGAGGAGTCAGCTTAGGCTTACTTCAACTAATAAACTTCAATAACTTCAGCTTCAATAAAAACAGTATTATTTTTTTGAGTGACTTAGTAATGTTTACCAACTTTTGTTTTCTTTATGCTGTTTGCAGTTCCAAAGGGGTCACGTTCAGCAGCTGGTCATGAAAAATACTCTCATTAGATCAAAGAAAGCAATGAGCAGTCCAGCCCTGTCACATGGGGCTGATGAAATGCACGAGCTGACACTTGACAGGACAGCGATTATCCCAGAGTTTAATAACATGTTAATCATCTTAAGAGTTATTATTTTCTCTCAGGCACACACTGTACTCCCACAATGACATTAAAAAAATCCCCAACAAAACACACCAGAGGGTATTTCTACAGGGCAAAACATACTGGAAAACTAAAAAGATGCTATCTATGAAAATGGTCTCTTCCACTGTCCTAGAACACAAAACCACCAGAAAGGTGGTGCTCTTTTTGTGCAGCTCTGTGCTACTCATCCCAAATGATTGTGAATATAATTGCATAGGCTTTTATTTACTAAATTTAATAATAATGTGAACATGAACATGCAATGTAGTCTAGGCATATGAACACAAACACCAAAACCTCCCCCCACATGCCTTATGTTTCTTACTAGGTTGAAAAGGTTCCTGTGGAAAATCTGTGTTTGATTCATCTTTAGGTGATACACCTAACTGTGATTCCAACAGAGCTGTCAGTGCCAGGTGCAGCAGTGGCTTTTAGTACTTTTTATCTGCATTATCTGTGATTTGAAGTCACAACCACTTTCACACTACCAGTCTGGAGGCTTTTAATGTTATCTGAACCTGCCTGAACTAGAGGTGGGATATGAATAGTATGGGAGGTTGCAACGGACAGTAAATGTTTGATTTGGGCATTTTCAGTCTGAGAATATTCTTTAAAAGTGTCCAAGTTTGACAGACCCATCTAGCCCACAGGGAAACTGCTCCTTCCTGAGGAAGCAACTGAGCCTCTTTGGTGAAGATGGTCCCACTGGCACACATGGCAAAAGAGGAGTGAGAAAATGACAGTCAGGAGCTTTGTCTGAAGCCCAGGCAAAGACAGTGAGACACTTAGTGCTCCATGAGGAAAATCCCTAAGGACCAGAACAGAAAGTCATTGAGTTATCAAAAAGTCAATCCAGAAGGAAAGCCAAAATCTCCAAACTCCCGAACAGGAAAGACAGACATTGTTTTTTACATCTCATTTCACTTTGGAGTTATTATAGATAAAGAAGTTAATTACTGTAGATCCTATTCTAATACAAATGACTTGTGAGTTTCAAAGTCTTTGGGGGATACTGACTTAATGTAGATCTATATGGACTCATGTGGGAGATGGGACTGGTCCCAGGCCCTGCCATGGGTCTGAGCTGCACTTGTTTGGAGTTAATTGTCCCCCAGCCAAGCATTAACAGCCAGCCCTGTCCCTGCTGCTGCCTCAGAAGGCACTTACACAATGTAGATTAATAGGAGTTGGTGAGAAGATCATGTCCTGATACTAATGGAAATGAATTATTCCCAGAAATATATTTAGTCAAGACTGTGTCCAAGTCTTCAAGCAGTGAGGTTCAAATACTTCCCTATGAGATTTTTACAAGTTCATTTCTGTATCAGAGTTTTTATCTTGGTGTTCATCTTAAATTTTAATTTCTTCATCCTTTCTGCCTTAGAAGAGTCTAAAGATTTCCTCTTCTTTCTTGCTGCTTATCCCATTTGTAGACTATTGGCAAGTTCTTTGTTCTCAGCCACTTAACCTTCTTTTCACCAGCCTACAAATATTGATCCATTCCAATCTTCCCTTTTTGTCTATACAAAAGTCCCTCTATAGTTATTTCTGCCCTATACTGAATAACCTTCAATTTGTTTGTTGTATTGAGCTACCTAAAAACATATGTACTCTTCTGCCAGTGTTAAATGGAGATGAACAATGCCTCCTTATTCATGCTGCATGGGCACAGGCATTCCAACAATTTCTCAGTCCTTCATGTTACTCCTTCCCAGATGTGCCCATCACAGTATGTACAACAGGATTACCTTTCCTTGAGGTGAATTGGCATTTTCCCAGGTTGAATTCAATTTTTTTTTTTTTTTTTTTTTTTGCATTTCATCAATATTCTAAGACCTCCAAGAAACAGACTATTTGCTTCCCAGGTTCTTCCTATACTTTTTCCCTAAGTCATCCAGAGTGCATCAAAAGCACATGCGAGGAGTTTCATGAACATGGGATTTACTTCTTTGTCTTTGCTCTATTTTCCCAGGAGCTACAAGAGATCTCTGCTGTACAATTAATCACCTTATTCTAACCCAGCATTCATCATTTACCAAACTGCATCTTGATGTTACTCTTGACTCACCATTAGCTTCAGGAAACAAACAACTGTTTGGCAGCATTAAAAGGTATCATAGAAGTTGAGTCTTATTTCAGGCATGGAAACATCTGCAATTTTGGTGTATATATGAACAGATGTATTTATGAAAATTAGTATGATTCACTGCACAGATGACAACTTTATATTTCATAGTCATCATTTCAAAGTTCATGTTTCAATCAGTTTTTAGTAATAGAGTAGATACTGCAGCAACTGCTGCTTGCAGCAATAGGTCTGGCAAGCTTGCAGCTGTAGTCAATGCTATAATGCACTGTGAAGCCATAATATAAAATGCCCTGGATGGTGACCTGAAATCAAGAAGTTAAAACTCGAAAAGGGAATTAGAAATAGATGAAAATAATTTAGAGGGAATTTTTTTCCCAGTTTAATTCAACTTATAATGCAAATCCCTAATAACAAAGTCTGTCTCAGTAGTCATAAACTACTTCCACTTAATATCAACATACAAAAAGAAGCCTGAAAATCTGTTTAAGGGAGTTATTTTTAGATGAGTTGTCTGTTGAGAAGAAATTTTCCTTCCATATTCCCAGCAGAGCAAATGAGATGCCATTGAGCTTTGGAAGCAGTGCCCATAGCCACCTGCACTCATCTGACCTTAGTCTAAGTCCTTTCTTGGATTTAGACAAATAAGGCTGCATGTAGAAAAATCCCACTGTTTAGGGCTTACAGCACCTGCTAAAAACATCTGGTTACTGCTATTTATCTAGAGCTCAGAATCTTCTCTTTTCATTCTTGTGTTTTTCTTCCAACTTGTCCTCACAAAAGGTCACAGAATAGAAGAAAGTCCTCTCTTTTTGTGAAGAGGTATAAGCTTATTGATTTACCTTGTGTTCAACCCAGTTAATTTCAATTTACCCTTTTGTGATTTGTTTCCCTCAAAGGTAATAAACCTGTGCTAACCATTTTACTTCCAGCTATTATTTGTTTTTGCCAAACACCAGGGGAGAAAAATGAATGGTGATCACAGCACACAGCTGACACAGAGCTGGGGTGATGCTGTGGGTTGTGACCACACTGGGTGACACCTGTGCTTGGTTCCTGTCACCCAGTCCCTGAACACCTGCCCCATGGCTCTGTATGGGCTGTGACATAATTCAGGATACTCCCTTCAATATGCAGTGTTATCTAGGATATTTATTTCAATTTTGATATGCCTTTTTACACAGAAATCCTGCAGGCAGCTGGTGCTCTGTGAGGAGAAGCCATGACTGTGACCAGCACTGGACACTCGGTCACACAGCACTGAGGGCTTGCCAGCACCAACCCACTTTGGTGAGGTGCCAGATCTGAGCTAGTGAAGAACATCAGCTTCCCAGGCAGACTCATTAGCTCAGGAACATTGTGTTAGAGAAGTTTCACTGCTCTCCATTTCTTCGTGGGGTGTAGATGCACCCCATGTCGTGACACCTGAGCATGGGAAGTTCTTTCCTGGGACTCTCTTCTGTGTCAGATGAAACAACAGAACCTTCATCACACACAAGACAAAAGAAATCAGGAGAGATCAGGACATATGATAATGTAATCTGTAAGCCTCTGGATCAAGGATATGTTGAAGTGATGTTGAACGGGGAATGGCCTCTGCATTCTCCTGTGATCTTTCTCTGAATGTGTTTTGCAGTGTTCTGGGACCTCCTCAAAACATGCTGAAATCCCCATGGATTCCAAAAGCTACATCACTCTCCACAACTTTTCTGCTACTACTGATATAGGAAGGTCAGAATCTGATGATAACAAACACTACTGAAGTCACAGCACTTGGGACAGCAGTGATTTCAGCCCAAATCCATTAGCTCACAATTATATTTATTTCAAAACATTGACATGAAACTATACCCATGACTAATGAGGTGTAATTTGATGTTCCTTTCTGTATAAACTGAATGTTCTCTCTAAAATCCAGTTTCAGTGGATATCTATATCAGTTATGACTTTTCCAGCCAGCAGCCATTTCAGCTCATTGCTGGATTTGAGGCCTGTGGCTTAGAGCAAAAGAAAAGCTTGAGAAAAGCTAATCTCAGGAGTCTGGTATTAAGTGGCAAACTGGGGCTGAAATGTACCACACCATGGCCTCCACGTTACCCCTATTTCAGCTCAGGCAAACACTTTTCCAAGGAAAAAACATAACTTGATCCTGTACCAGTATTGTTTTAATTAGATCTGTAGCAAATAGCCCAAAATATGATTGCTGACTGACTCAAAAATAGCTTCAACTACAAGTAATAAGAAAGAGGTTAGAGCAGGGCATAGGGCCTGGAGATTTTACCAGGCAGCAGATCAAACAGCTGACCTCTTGACAGACTCTGCTGCTTCCCTTTGCCTGCTGTTTCCTGGAACAGCAAATTCAGGAGCCATCTGTCAGTCACTGGCCAGTTCACCCTCACAAACCATTAATGGCATACCTGAACTTCCAAATGTCACAATGGAAACAGAAAAACAAATGCAACTCAGAAGTTTCCTCTGTCTGAAAGAATTGTTTCCTTGTACTTTCTGGACATGCTTTTGTAATGTGTATTTCAGGTGGTTGACAGGCCTCTGTTTGACATAAGTTTGGGTGGAAAAATGAAAAAGAAAAGCTCTTAAAATGTTCTCTTACAGTTATTCCACTGAATAAATATTTGTATTGTGGCCAAGCTTCAAATGCAAAGTGCCATTTCCTGATTTCTTGCTGGGGGCTTTCAAATTTTCTTTTCTTGAGAAAATTAGTGTGATTCCCACAGTTCCCCAGGAACTAATGCATTTTACTCTGGCAAGAACCACAGGGACATAAAGCTCTATGGGCTTATATATTTTAAACCATTTTACTCATTGATTTTATGCCTTAAGGAATCCAGAGCTCAGAATAGCCTTTTGTGTGCCACAACAATGAGGCCACCAGCCGGTGACATTTGTAAATCTACTATTAATTGCTTGTATGCCCGGGCTCCAACGCTTAAATGCTTTGAGTCATGTATCTAATGAGGTCAAAACTAAAACTTGCCAACCCTGAGGCAGAGGGCAAATCATCAGAGAGGGATGAAGAGCCAAACTCTCCTGGCTGCTGGCTCCCAGGTGCTTGCTGATTGATCAGTGCAGCCTCAGGCTGGGGAGGGTTACCTGGGACACCCCTGCTGCTGTTCCTGCCCCCTCTCGTGTCACCAGGGCACTGCTCACCTCCAGAGCATCTTGTTAGTGCCGGGCCCCAGCTGGGAAGAGCAAAGATGCCAACAACAAGGACTCACCTCTCTTGCTGATGAGCAAACTCTTAACAGAAGTCCAGCTCCTCGGATCTAATTACAGGCAAAAATTTCCTCTCTACTGACTGTGAAGAGAAACAGAGGAAATCTTACCTGACTCAGAGCTAGAATTTGACTGAGATTATTGTCTGCTGGAGACATAGAATGCATTTTTTTTCTTTAGATACTTCAATATCTGGCTTTTCAATAGTTTGCACCTTTAAAAATATCATCAATGCTCTGAAATTATTAAAACAGGCTTCTAAGAATACCATTAGATGCCCCAGGTCCAACCTGTTGCACAGAGAAATAAAAAAGTATTACAGTCTAAGGGAGGTTAGAGCCCTGAATTTTCAGGATGATTTTCTATACAGGAAATCCACAAAGTATAAATTCATACCAAAAAAATATTACATAACAAAAAATGTGTTGTCCATATGTTCACAAACTGCCCTGTTCCATTTAAGTCTCTTATCACTTTGAAATAAAACCAAACTGTTTTAATTAACAAGGTGGAGGCATTGTAGAAAAATAACAATATTACTTATAAAAATACTACTTTGTACAACACTTGCAATCATTAGGTCTCAAAGTAATATACAGAATTATGATGATCCTTAATATCTAGATAAGGAAATTAAGGTACACAGAGGTGAAATCACTTGCCTAAAACCCTCCAGTGAGTCAGAAATATCAGTGAAAAGAGCAGATTTCAAAATCTTGGCATCACCTTGATGTGTTGAAGAATTAAAAAGAAAAATTACTGATGTTCAGATCAATTCATAGCCTGAAAATGAAGTTCAGGTTCCCAAAACGAGCATCTGGCATTGCCACAGAAATTTATCCTCCTGAACTAAGTAGAACTTAATGTGCCAGGTATGCTATACAAAAGTGGTAAATATTAGTGTTTGTCTTGAAGAGATGAATTTATAGTCCTTTTTGTTATCAAAAATTCTTTCTTACATCTTCAAAGTTTCACAGTTTTGGCTCCCTTGCTATTAGCTACACATCTATTTCTTAAAGTTTTCATGTAACAGCTGCCTCAAAGATCAAAGACAGTCAAAATATCAGGGGGTGCTGGGAAAGAGTTGTATTCTTTTTGGTGGTTTAGTGTGGTTTTGATCAAAGTACACAGAGATTCCCACTAAGCAGAAACTGAATTTAGTGGAATTCAGCTCTATTCAGCTGAGAAATAGGAAAATAATCTCCTCTAGTTTGTTGGATGCATAAGCCTGTATTTATCCTCTTTCTGTCTCTCATCTCCACATTTTTCCTACAAAGTGTTCATTCTGTATGAGCAAGCAGAATGGGTTCAGGGGTGTCCATAAACCACAACTGCTCCCCTTTTACCTTCTCCTTTATGTTCTCAATTGCCAAACTCTGAGGCTGTAAGAGCACAAGGAGGAGCTGCATCAGAAGTCTACAGCAGAGGCTGGAGAGTGGCTGTTAATGCAGATGGCACCAGGCTTTGCTTTTGTGAGCAGAAGCGTTCCCTCTTTGTACAAACACACATTTCAAGGGCAGAATGCAATGCTTAGGAACACATCTTGTATTGTTTAGGAAAAGGTCCAGAAGGCCACTGTTGTAAATGTTTGAAATGGAAAAAACCATCCTTTACATGACTGCTCAGGTTCACCTAAACAGAAAATTGGCAGCCAAATAGATAAAATAGATTTTTTACAGCTGTTTTATTTTCTATTGCCAGCTGTTCTCAAATGGATCATCAGAAGCAAGAGAATCTATAAGTTTCTTTACAGTTTTGGATTACAAAGGATGATTATGAGAAAGCAGCATTCATATAAGATAAACAGATTCTCAAGCAGTGTAATTACAACAAAGCAAAAGACTTAATACCGTATTATTTACTGAGAAGAGTAGCTTGTTGACAACTAGATTAGAATACTTCTAACTATTTAAAATAAAATGAAACAAAATGAATCACTCTAATTGAACTAAAAGAAAACCTGAGTTATTCTGCAATGGTTTAACCATCTTAGATGAAACTCGTTATTAAATTAGACCAGTGCAATTCTGTGATAAAAATAGGGCCATAAATGATATGTTCATTAAAGCCATGGGAAAATGAATGGAATACTAATGAAATTAAACATGAGGGCAAGGGCCAACTATATACATCAATCAGACTTCATAAAACCCATAATCTGCTCCTGAAGCTAAATAAAACACACACGTGGTCAAGGCCTCTGAATTTCTGGAAAGACTACAATTCTGAAGACTTGATTGTTAGAAAAACAGAGGCTCCATTCTGTAGTATTAGACCAAAGAAATAATTCTTGCAGAAAATAATGATTTATTCTTTTTAAACAAACAAACAAACATGCAAACAATGAATTCTTAATGGAAATATAAATTTCAACATTTCCTGTGAAGGTAAGAATTAATATTATAATTACTAAATTGGGAGAAAATTCTGTTCAACTTCTCAATAACTGAGAAGCAGCTTTTTGGCCCAGCTCTGTAAAACTCTCCAGGCCAGCAGCTCTTCAGTGTCAGGCCAATTCTGTTTGTTCCCAAGAGCACAGAACTCCTTGGAGCACATGGGACAGGGTGGGGAATCATGTGGATGTTCCCACATGGCACAGGATAACGTGGTGATGATGTGAGATGGGGGATGTGACTAGCCAAGCTGTTTTTTTAACAGAAGTTTGAAAAAGAGGTGTGAATAATTCTGTATTCTGGCATGGAGAATGAATCTTTGTTCCATGCCTGAAATTCAGGGAAAAAAACACAGCTGGGCAAAGGGTGAGCTCTGGCCTGGGCAACGCAGGATGTGGCAGAGCTCCCTGCCTTGTCTCATTTCTGGGGAGGGCAGTGCCATAGAACACACTCCAGCCAAAGGTTTTGATGTTGACATTATCAGCATTTTCCAAAGGAAACAAATTCTTCCTGAAAATTTCCAATGAGCTCTTATTATGTGCTGATATTGAAATGTCAGCACAGCCAAATCATTTTTCTTGTTTCATTTTACTTGTGCCCCTAAATTCTCCCTTTTCCATTTGGGATCGACTCCTCTTGTCCTGAGCTCAGCTGTGACAGTCATTATACAACACTGCAGTGACCTTTTGCCCTCTTTAAGGCTTTTTCTAAGGGCTAGATTATTACTCATTTATAGTTAGATTGCTATTCACTTAGAAAGGGCCTAATTCTGCTTTTGCAGTCCCTTTAATTTTGAGACATGGCACAAAAAATATGTAAGTGGTGAGCAAATAGGGAGGAAGAGAAGGTCAAGCCCAAACTGATGAGATTCTCTAGAATAAAAAAGGAGTTATATAAATAGACAATTATATTTTCTCATTAACAAGAAAGTTTTTTCATTTTCTTTCTGGGTCTTTGAATCTACTGTAACAGTCAGTGGGAGCTTTTGTTTTCACTGCCTAGCTCTGGTTATTCTCAGAAACTTCTAATAGAGAGTTTAGCTTGCAATTTCCTTGTGCTATCAGATGGAGAGCTCTGTGATTATCTTAGTGGGCAAGAGATGAAAACATTGCTCAGGCTGAGAACTGTCTGAAGATGAACATTTCAGCCTTAATGCTGAGTGGCCAAATTTTGCTTGCTGGTTCCTCAGCATAAATCAAAGGCAACATTATCACAATCATGGGAATGAGAAAGGTAGAAGAATCCTAATAAACGAGAGGAAAAACAAAACCTCAGGGGGTTTTAAGAATGTGGATTAGTTCAGGTAATTTTGAGCAACTATTCTCAAGAAAGCACCTGGGGACAGTTAAGTTTAATTAGGCTGCAGCTCGTCCTCACCACAGGTGGTTTTGTTTCTGCCACAAAGCTCTTTCCTCCTCTCAGGTGGAGTGAGCACCCTGGAACTGCTCCTGCTTGATGAGGAAGGAAGGCAGAGCTGGCTGGGTCCATCTATTGGAAGAGGTGTCACCAGTGTTGCTTTTGAATTACCAGGAGCTAAATCTCACTGCAAGAGGCCGGGCTGGGTGGGAAGGGGTCCTGGGGAGTGTGAGCAGGGCTGGGGACACACCTGGGCTGCTGCAGGAGGAGCTGACCTGACACTGCTCCTTTCAGCCCATCATTATTCCTGCCTGGGCATCCCCCCGAGGGTTTGGTGCTCTACCAGGAGCACAAAATCTCTCTCTATATTCTCCACCTTTTCCTAATCATACCTTGACAAAAATGCCACATTTATCTGCTGGAAAATTTACAGCTCTGGTTTATTTGAAGTTAACACAACTACAGGAAAAAAACTTCAGCAAGTGCACAAAGCTTAGGAAGAGGTGTCAGGATGCTGGGCAATTTTTCCCCCATTATTTTTAATTTATTTAAGTTAAATTTTAATCAGGCAGAAAAAATGTGAGTCTGAAAGCAGTCAGAATTAATTATACTTTGTGTTTGCTATATTCATTCACAATTTTTCTGAACATGGTGCCCTTGACATGTTGCGTTTGTGACAATAACGTGGTGGAATGGCTCAATTTTATACATAATTTATTGAAAAATTTTAAACTCTACATTCCTTGAGTAATTTTCATGTATAATTGAGCTTAAGTTGCATTTGGGTTATTTTGAATTAGGAAATCTTAAATTGGATCAAATCACATTAATATGTGCTTATCATCTAAAAAGAAGCGATTTCTAGGTCCTTACTGATTTTTAAAATATCCTGGAATCTCATTAAAATGAAATCAAATTGCTGTGAAATTAAAATCTAAACTTGGAGTTTGAATATATGAAAAGAGGGATTTTTAAACTTCCTGAGTATTTCCTTACTTTCTATTGAATTATGAAGTTGTCCCAAAAATATTTCTGACTCTATTGTCTCATTTTAAAGTATTGATTCTAGTTTTAGAGAAACACCAGAGAACCAATGAAATTCTGGCAAAACAGACAAAATAAATTGCAGGCCAAGCTATAACCCTGATGCTCTTAGACACCCTGAAGCTCTTGTGAGGAGCCATTTAGATCCTACAACAGGTCACACTGGCTGCATTCAGCTGTCACCTTCTTTGTACCCTCGCAGGGGCAGCTGGTCTGGTGCAAAATGGGATGAAGAGCAGGAAAACGGGTGCATGGAGGCTGCTAATTTGGGAAGATGTGAATTTTCCCTTCCTTATCACACAAACTCTCACAGTAGTCGCTCAAGTGTCCAAAAATAGGAGCTTGCAGCCCTAACTATAGCCTTGTGAAACAACGAGGAACTCGTAGCATCTCTCCATCTCTCCTGCTAGAGAGACTTGTGGTTTGGAAAGCAGATGGATGACAAGGTGCAGCACATTTCAGCCACTCTCAGTAAGCTGGCAGAATATACCAAAGCACAGCACACTTCAGCAATATCGTTTTAATTATGACACAGCTCAGGTTTTATCATCAAAATAATTTTGGCCTAATTTTGATTTATATTGACATGCTAACGGGAGGAAGGGATGGTGGGGAAAGAGAGGGAACTCTAAAAGACATTAATATTCATGCCAGCAAAAATTCATCATGCATGACCTCAAAAAGTGTAAAAAAGAACATTATTAACAAAGGCAGCACTTGGGAACGTGGCTGGGTTTGTGCTGGTGTCAGCATTTCTGTAGGACATAATTAGCTTTCTTTTTTCATTGTAATTGGGTCTTAAAACACTTCCTCAGTTCTGCAACTTGGAATTTCAGTGCCAGCTCAGCAGAAAGATCCCTTAAAAAAATATTTGGTAATTCAAATCTCTTCAGAATATTGAATAAAACACAGTTATTTCAACTCTTTAAGATAGGCTTGTTCTGATGAGCTCTCATGGCACCTTCTTGTTCAACAAGGCTGCTGTCTGACATTGCTGCTCACTTAGATGCTGCAAGTAAACCTTTGCTCTCCCATTCCTCCTGGAACTGATGCATCTAAGAGGATGAAAATTTGATTATACTACTTTGTACAACAGAAGAATTGCTACATTTTCATTGCCTCCCTTTGAGGGTCTCCCTGAAGGCACAGGGGTGGCATTGGTCTAGAAGTCTGAAGAGCCCAACCTTCAGAAGATTTGTTCTTGACAATAACATATGAAAAAGTGTTTGATTTTTTTCCCTGACAATTCTGTCTTCAAAAAAAGATATATTAAGATACAAAGAGAGTGTATTTGATATAGAAAATTAGTAGACTAAGCAAACACAGCACCAACAAGATTTATTTTGAGCAGAATTTCACTTAAGGGTTTTTTTTTTTTTTCTGCATCACTGTAACAGTAAAAAAATTCCTCATTTAATTCTAAATACTGGTGTTAGAATGTTTATTGTGGATTTCTATGCAATATGGCTTGACTTCTTTCAGATTACAAGTTCAAAATTCATGGAAAAGTATATATCAAATTATGACAGCAAAGGGGTAGAATTTGCAAGAGTTCAGGATGCTGAGAAAAGAACATTTTAAAATCCTGACCATTGATGTCACATGAGATGTGAGATTTTGAAAATCAGGCCTTACATTTTTTGTTTCAGGTTTCCAAAGCATTTACTGGCCTAGAGATCAAGACAAACAGCCAGGGAGATTTATAGGAGCACCTAAATGTTGGTTTTAGTCAATGTAAATTAAGCCTGCAAGCCTGTCAGATGCTTCTGTAGATCATACTGGATGTCCAGCTATGTATTTAAAAATAGAAAACAATTATAAATCAATTCCTTTGAAGCTATAATCTCTCATAAACCTTACCAGCTATTGGCATCTCAGTATCCAGGGATAGATTGCTCACAGCTCAGATCCTTATTTTAAAGATGCTCTTTACCTGTATGATGGAGCAACCAAACACAGATGGACAAATCAGAGCTGAAGCATCAGAATGTTTCTGCTAGAGGGCAATACCTGAGCTACAATAGCCCTGCACATGTCATGGAACCACGGGGAAGTATTTTGAGACGTTTCCTCCTCTGAGATTTTATATTCATGCCAAGCCAGGTCAAAATGACAGTGACTTGTGATTAATTTTCCCACAATACCAAAAGGAATTTTTCCTGTTTCAGCTTACTCCTGTGTTGTCTAATATAGACTTGCTATAGGAATATACAGGGAGATAGCACATGTTTTGCTTGGAACAGATGCAAACTTGGATCTAAAATGAGAGGTGTGTTTTGTAGGTTGTTACTGATGACATATGGGCAGGATAAATTCAGAACAGATTGTCATTTAACACCACCAAGAGCCTTACCCTTCAAATGAGGCTGGATATGATCCTAACAGGTTACATCCTGCCTGCACTCGTGTCTTTGTGTCCCAGAGGAATTGTTTCAGCTCCTCTGGCACTGTGACAAATTCACAAGATCACATGTCATTGGAAAGGATGACTTTGATGACCTGGACTGCTGCAATGCCCCTGCTCTCATGGTACCGTGTGTCTCTTCACACTCCATTGAGTCCACACGTACACAGCACAAGCTCCTCAGGCCTCAGTCACACTGAGGCTTACACCAGGAATTCCAGCATGGAACTCCCTCATGGGACATCTGATTCCTCAGTACTTCACCTCCAGGTCTCTGTGGTACAAAGCAAGGGAGAGCCACTCTGCCTTGAGACTGCCAAGGGGTGGAAGGAAGCCTCCCACAGGCAATGATCACACTCACTGGCAGCTTGGAAATGCTGATTAGCAGAAAGGCTTTAGCTGTAAATCTGAAACTTTTGGCTTGCTAGACAGTCACCTGTGGGTGACTATGGATTAATGATGGGAGAGATGGCTGCTTTCCACGGGCTGACTTCTGGCTTGGAATCAGCTCCTCATTACCTCACCAGTCCAAGAAAATTTCCAGAGAACTGTGCTGGCCTTTTCTCCAGTGACGTGAGAAAGAGTGGTCAAAAGAAAGGGGGGGAAGAAAAAAACGAGATCAGAAACAAGTCACTTAGTGTTCTGTTCCTCTGACAAGAGCTCAGAGTGGGGTGAGACAAGAGCTGTGTGAGCTGTGCAGCTGCCAGAGAGGACTGAGGAATCCTCTGAGTGCCCAAATGAACACCTGGCTCCGTGAGACTGCACGCTGTGCCTGCGTGTGAGACAAGTCCTAAGTGGTGTTCTCAATTTCCATATTAATTCAAGGACTGCAGCCAAAGGTAGAAACCCGAAGTCTCCAGGGAAGAAAAACAAATTGGCTTGACTTCTGAAGGAAATCAATATTAGATGGTGCATTGGGTAAAGTGTTGAAACCCATGGATCAGTTCCAGATCCTGTGTAAAGAGATCCCTTAGGAATTCTTAGAATAGATCTTCATTTTATTCAGCTTAGAAGCACTTCAAGCAGGAGACAAAGTAAAGCTGGACAATTCTGCAAGTAGCTTGTCTTTTGTCTTGAAGCCCAAAATGTATTTCAGTGTGGTTTCAAACAGACTGCAAAACCTGTGAGCTCTGGCAGCAAAAACACTACTCTGCCTCCACAATCTCCTACCTGGGACAGTAATGAGCACAAGAACAAACACATGTTAAAAGAAGATAGAAAAAATTACATGAAATGAGAGACAGCACAACCACCTTCAATTACATTAACTTACAAAGCTGGATCCTAGAAGACCACTCTGTGGCCTTAAGAAATAATGTGAAATTAGGAGTAAATGTACAGGTGAGTTAGAGAATATGAGTTTTAAGATAACAGAAGACATGGTGTTGGTTTAACCACTCCTAGGCAGTAAAAGGACATGCTCTTCTGTTCCAGCTGTGCCAGTGCAATATCCCACCACCCTCAGTCTAATCCTCATGACAAATCCTCAGATTCCCTGTGGTAGAAATTGTGCTGCCTCAGATCTGCTGGTGCTCAGGCTGCTTAGGTGACTTTTCGTTAACATTTATCAGTCTGAAAAAAGTCACATTAGTTGAAATGGTTCAACAGTACATTTTTTCACTAACCTATCTAATTTTTGAATAAAATGGGTTAGGGAGCACACACACAGGCAGTGCTGCTGGCATGTTTGAGGGGGCTGTTACCTCCAGCACAGGAATGGTAAGTAGGTGCTGGGGACTGTAGAACTTTTGACAGCTTGAGAGAGCTGTTTGCAGAGTGAACCTCACACCTCACCCTTCTTCAGTTACCTCTTTCAGGTTCATTGCAACCTTAATGCTCTGGGCAATAAGGAAAGTTAAGCCAAATGGCAGAGAACTAAAACAAGAAAAAATAAGAAAATTCAAGACTGTTATAAAATCTTGCTTTCCCAAGTGCCACAATCCCAGTCAAGGACTGTAGTTACTCTCATTTAATTAAAAATCAGAACCAAAGCACTTCTTTGACAAAGGGTAGATAGTGTTGGTTTCATAAATCAGTGAAGAACCCACATTTTCA
This sequence comes from Vidua chalybeata, assembly GCF_026979565.1. NCBI lineage: Eukaryota > Metazoa > Chordata > Aves > Passeriformes > Viduidae > Vidua > Vidua chalybeata. The sequence continues at coordinate 7,284,758 of NC_071539.1, read as the reverse complement.
AGAACTTCCTGAGACTTTAAAAAGCCTGTAAAACCTATATCATCATCATGATACATGGTTTCATAACTAAATACTTATTAAAGACCAAAAGCACACATACACACTCTCAAAGTCAAAAAGCATACAGAGATCCATGCCACACTCAATTTACACAAAAGCCTGGTTAAAAAAGGAGCAAGTCACCATCTGCTGAACCATCTGTGCCATCCAAGTCCTGTTCTTCATTTATGGTCACTGGGATAGAGGCTTCCACAAGAAAAAAATAAAAAAAAAGGCTCAGCATCATCAGAATCCCCAAATAAATATTTGGTACCTTCTCATGCCACCCTCAGCTTAATCCAAATAGTGGTTTCAGGACATAATTTTGGCTGTGGAGAGATTTGTCTGAGCTTGCTATATACTTAAGGATTGAGGACATGTTTTTAAACAGCAGTTCAAGTGCTGGGTGAGTTATCTGAGGGGTTCTGCTGTTTCTGCTCCACTGCTTGCCATGGCAGTAGCCCATCATCTTGGCAGAGAGCCACTGTGGGAAAAGGCTGCACTGTTTGAGCTTGTGGGACTGGGGCCATGTGCAAAAACAGTGAGTTTTGCCTGTTTGTTCTGGTGTGCTTTCAGTTTAAAAAGGAAAAGCAGTGAGACTCACAAGCCCTGTATTTCTTTCCATACAACCTGGTAATTACATAATTTTTGCTACATGATAACTGTTTTAACGTAAGCCTACTTTGATGTTTAGCCTACCAAAGCATTTGGGCATGCAGAAATTACTTTCCTCCTCCAAAACCAAATATTCTGTGGAAGAAATGTCTCTCTGAATGCGACGTGAGCAATGAAGGATGGAAGTTTCCTTAAACAGCTAAATATTTCCTCAACCAGTTCACTTGTCTGTGTCTTAGAAGCCCACACAGGCAGGCAGAAAACCAGGCTTTATACTTTCCTGCATTGAAAGCACCTGTGTGTGTAGGGGACAGCTGCATGCCTGGGTTATTTACTGTGCAATCAGCAGGAGGTGGAGCAGACAGCTCTTCCACTCCTTTTGTCTGCAAACACTTTGGTTAATATTTAATCCAAAGCAGGCCTGTTTGGTGCTGACCAAATTGGTGCATTCCTGGTTCCCAGATGCAGCTGTTACTGCAGAGGTCACAATTTAGTGGAGATGGGCACAGGTACCATGAAGGACAGGTGACATGGTGGCAGAGATGTGTTTTGGACAGTGTCTCTGAAGCAGTGATCACTCCTAGCTCTGAGCTTCACCCACCACAGAGAAGCACCCTCTGTGCTTCACTACAGCTCTAGGCTGCAGTAAAGTCACCTTCAGATGGACTTCACTGCAGTGAAATAACAAAATGGGTCAGATGAGCACTGCTTATCTGCTCCAGTGCAAAACAGAAGAGTTACTTTAAAAATCCTAGCCCAAACCTTGCTGCTCGGACATCTCATGTTCCCTGAGCTCTCACAGGCCACCTCTGAACAGCTTCCCACTGCTTGTGGCCTGGATGTTCTGCACTGCCTTTCTTTTCCTGTCCAAACCTCTTCTTCACTTTACAATTCTTCAATTATTTTGCCTTCAATCACTGAAGAGAAAACATGCATTAAAAAAAAAAAAAACTAAAAAAAGAAAAAAGTGTCCCTTTCCCCCTCAAACTCTTATTCTTCCTTTTGACCCTTCCTCTTCTGAATCCAATTCAGTGGATTCTCCCAGAAGGGATTAATTGCAACAGCCCATCAGCACAGGTACCATTTCCCATGTACATGATTGTGTCCAAATGACATTTTCAGTCCCATAACAAAACCACTTAATGGCTGCTGTGACCAGGTTTCTGTAGCAGCTCTGTGCTCCAAACTGCCCTGAGCAGGCACAGCTTTGGGTGAGGTAAAGTGACCTTAAATCTTCTGCTCTCTCTTCTGTCCTCGGCTGGAGATTGGCTTGGTTTCATGGCACGGAGCCACCTGATAGAGGCTGCTCTGGTGCATCATGGGCTGGCACAGCCCCAGAGGGATATTCGTGCAGGAAAGGATGTGCTGGGGCTGAGGGCATTTCCCAGATCGTAGTCCAAGGACAGCAGGCAGAAAGCAGCCAATAATGTGCTGCCACTTTGTCACTCTCCCACCCTGAAGGCCCATTTGCTAACAAGACATTCCCAGATATGCCAGGAGTTTGGTAAGTTTAGTCCCTAGAATGGGACTAATGAATGACCCTGGAATGGGTCATTATCTATCTCAATAGGTTTTATTTTCATATGTTTCATAAGCTGATCCCCAGAACTGCACAAGGCAAAGGGAATATCATTGGAAGACTTTTACAGTCATATCTCATATACATAAATGATAATTCAATGTGTAAAGCATAAACTAACAGATTTTCAGTTCATGCTAATGATCCGTTCTTTAGTACAAAAGGAAATAATTTGCACAACTGTGTTAGCCATTGTTTGTATAAATGTCGTTCAAATTCATCATAAACTCCCAGTCTTGAAGAATGATGAGCTATGATAGCTGAGGAGTTCTCAAGGTACCTATTTACTAGAAAGGGAAGCAAGACCTAAAATGAGCAAAATGTTGTGTTTAGAGGGGGATCCCAGAGCACAGTGCTCATTTAAAACAAGAAGGGTGATTGCTAATCACAGCAAATAGACAAAGCAGACTCACTTTCCACAGAAAAGTGATTTAGTGCTTCCATTAGAATTCCCACACAGCTTGGAAGCAAGACTGAGAAAACTGGCATGGAGCTGGGCACCGGTGTAGGAAAAACACAGCTCTGCCTTGAGTGTAGGAGCCTGCAATGGTAATGATAAGTGGATAATGGACAGGATTAGCACAAAGCCTGACTGCCCCATTGGGACAGTGCAGAGGCAGTGTTTATTCCTCTCCTGAAAAGAGGGAAACATCCAGGGCAGTATACCTGGGCCGGAGAAGGTAAAAAAGAGATTCTGGGTTTTGCCCTGACTGCTCTTTGTTAAGGATGGACTTCTGCAGCAGCAGAACTGTGGTAACCTACTGCTCACTCCTGTAGGGACTGGCCCCCTCAGGATCCTATTGTGCTGAAGCATGAATTTGACTGGAAATGGGATATTTATCTTAAACGACATTCATATATTTTTGTCACAGTGCATAGACTTGCCTGACTCAGCACCATTTTAATGAGAAAGAGGTAGGACTCCCTCATAATGAGGAGCATTCAGGCCATAAAAATGGACTATACTCCTCTCTGTCTCTTTCAATCCCTGACAGAAAAAGCAAAGAGGATCCATATCACCTGATCATTTCATAACTGTCTCAGCCTTGGCTTCTTGTGACAGCAGATTGCAATGTCCAGCCAACAGGGCTGCACATATCCTGCTTCCTGCACTTCATTTACATGGAGGATAAGGATTTAAGGATATTTGGAGACAGTAATTCAGGGGAGCACCTCCTCTAAAAGCCGTGGATTTGGCAATATTTTCAGAAGAGTGTGGCTCTGCCTGTTCAACCCACCCTTGTGTATTTCCAGACACTCCAATACAGCCCCCAGCCTTCTCACAAGCTTGTTTGATATATCATCAAATACCCTCATATTCAGAAGTCACTAAAACAAATTAATGCCTTTCTATTTTACAATTAGATATTTAAGAGTATTAACTTTGTGCACCAAAGATTTCTTACTAGATTTCCAGACCATATCTTGCTTCTGCTACTCAAACAACCAAAGTTTTACTGAAGAGCCATAGCTGAAGGTTGAGGAGTTGAATGCTGTTCCAATTTCTGCTTTTCACCAGATTTTCTTCCTGGATTTAAGCCATTTGTTTTTCATTGGCAATAAATGAATGCAAAGGTATCAGAAGTAGCACTGTCTAGCCTGCAGCATTGCTGTTACCTACAAAATGATGAAGAAATCTGAGCCAGGCTCACTGGCAGCACCTAAATGCTGCAGTGTACCCACATTTGGCTGGGAAAATGCACATTTAGATGAAGTTCAAATTGTATTCCTTCTGCAAAGTAAGAGAAGGTTAAATCTATTCCTCTAAGGCTTCATCACTCTGTTAGGAGTGTAAAAAATAATTTCTTCTCTTTTAACCAGTCCTATTCCATAGCTGGTTTCTCCATGAGGAACCTTAATTTTGAAAAGCAAGGTCCCTTGTGGAGGTTAAAATAAATATTTTAACTAAGTCATTAGGAAATAATTTGTGCATCCTTTTCACCCTTATTCATCTGCTACATTCATTAATTTTAGAGAATTCTGGTTGTAGAGACTGTAAGTCTTGGTGGAATTAAAGGCTAAAGAACTTCACAGTGTGCTGCACTCCACCATAAATCATGCCAGGCTACATGGCCAACCCCATTTTCTATCATTAGCAGAAGTGATACTGCTCCCTCTAGGGTGAAACTATTTAAGGGAATTGAAAATCCTCTGCCACCAGTCCTGCAAACCTGTCAGCATTTGAATCAGGAGGATCCTTAACTAAAAGTCCTGCATTTTTTACTTTTCAATTGTACCCCATCAGAGGGTTTGAACTGGGGGGCTCAGTAGGATGTTACCATCTCTAACAGCTGAGATTCCATTTAGCAACTGCCTTACAACCCCAGAGAAAATGCAGCCTTGTAGAAAGATTTCAAACTTGCAGTGCAAAAGGGAGCAAACCCGTGATTTTTAAAATTTGAAAATTAAACTTTATGGGATTGATTTTGGAGATTTTTCTCAAGAGCAAATGACTGAATAGCATAGGATGTAAAGAACAGATTTTAGTGCTTTTTCTCAACATGTGAACAGCCCTAACTAACTTCAGTCTTCTGCAGTGAAAAATCAGCACCAGCTCAGTATTAGAGATGATAAAATTGTTCTAATTATTGTTTTGTTGAAAAATACCAGTTCATCAAAGGTGACATCATATCAATTGAGACCTACTGGAAGCTGCTGTGCTTCCCAAAATTTTTTCTGGGTGGTTTCTTGCAAAGTCCTGTCATGCCAGAAGGTGCTGGTGATGCCAGCACTGCCTTTGCACTGTGTTGAAATGAAACAGTGCTTTGGTGTATGCTAGGCATGCTAAGCTTCCTGAGATGTCAGAATCCTTTACCTGTAACCTTACAGGAAGTTTCTTGGTGTCTCTGCTAATGATAAACTCTCCAGGTCTTGTCTGGGAAAGAAAAATTCTTCCTGCATTGACTCAGGATATATCTTTCTTAGTCAACTCCAAAGCTACAATTCAGTCTGAGCCCAGGACTGCTGGCCTGTAAAAGCTGTAGTGTAGTGAGGAATTGAGCATTTTTGCATCCTGCTGCCTTGCTCTTTTCACATTGCAATCAGCTTTATGACAGTGGTGCTTAAAGACATTCTTGCAGAGTGCACTGATAAAATATTTTAGTCATGTCAAATGTCGTCCTTGTAAATCCCTCAGACTCTGTCCTTACCATTGATTGAACATTTTCTACCAAGAGCTGATATTATGCCTATGAAGGTTGTAAGTCTAATGCAGGCTCTAGTAAAACTTTTTCAATTTTGCTTGAAGTTCTCTATCCAAATACTAGCCATGCATGCCACTCTCAATTTGTGTTGGCCCAGAAATTTCAGGAATGACAGCAGCATGATTCAGACTGCTTTCTTAAAATCTTTCAGCATATTGACTTTACATTAAATGCCAAATGCCAGAGGAACTGCCTTTTTCAATCCTGACATTTTATTGTTATCTGTCATTGTTACTGAACTAGAGCAGTGCCTGGATCCAAAATTTAGATCGGGGTTTTAAAGCACAAAAAAAAAAAAAAAAAGGCACAGAAATCCAGAGAAAAAGTCTTTACCCTGGTGAATAGTTTAAGTAGACAAACCCCAAATGGGATAGAAATCAAATATAGATACCCAGAAACTTGGAGCAGTTTACCAAGAGTTTTAACTTGGAGCAGTTTACCAAGAGTTTTAAAGCAAGAGTGGCAACACAGGAAACAGCCAGTGCTTCTGAGCAACTACATTATGCTTCAATAAGAAATTTATTATTTTCTTATTACATGATTGATATTCCCTATTTAGCAGACATCTAACAGCTGTTTTCACAACAGAGATTCACAATAAAGTCAAGGGGTATTTTATAATATCTGTCTTTAACTGGCAAAAAAAATTTAATGTCCTAATTATTAAATGCAGAGAAAATTAATTTATATAGGAGGTAAAATAGAAAAAAAGGGAAAGGCACAAATGTGTTTTCCAAAGTTACAGCATATTACAAAGACCATATATGAACTATCCACACAGAAAAACAATAAATCACAGCATCTGCCTTCAAGTCCTGCTTGCTGCTGAACTACAGTGACAGAAAGAATTTATCTTTTATATCTTCCATTTCCAGTGAAGCTAATCCTTTCCTCCCTGGTGATTCTTTAAATTAATAGCTATTAAATGTTCCTTTCCAGCAGAGAATTTATCTTTCCTTGAATTTTCCTGTAGTATGTACATCGTGTGTGATTCTAGCAGAGATCACAAGTGAAGCCTGTAGTGCAGAGTGCTGAACTCTCCTTACACGAATGACTCTGAACAGGACTTAGCCATGAAAAGGGGGGATCAGTTTGATGAATTATCAGCACAGGGACTCCTGCTCTGCATGCAGAGGGAAGTGACGTGGGCTGTGGCCAAACTCCACCCTGCTGTGAGTTTGCCCCCTCTCCTGAGAGCCACAAGGACCTTGGGACAAGGAATTAAATTGTCCAAACCAGACTGATCCACACCAGAGACCCAGCAGGTGAAGGGAACCTGAGTCCAGGCTTTCCTTCTGCCCCTCCCTTGTGTAAGGTTTCAGTGGTGAGAGGAATTTTACAGCTGACTGAAATTCCACTGACTTCTAGGGTCTCATTTCTGCTTTAAAATGAAATTTGGGTCTAAGAAATCAGACTTGATAGAGAAGTATCCTAAATTATTCTCATAGGCCACCCCTGCAGTCCTTGGCACTGCCTTTGAGTGGAAATATGCATCTGCACAAACGTGGATTTAGAAATTATTAGATAGATTTGAGCCTAAATGTAAAACATCTGATTTAACATTACACATTCCCAGGAGTTTTGTTTGTTTATGTGCATAAGCAAAATTCAATGATTGCCTGTTAACATGTTATTCAAAACATAAAAATCAATTAAAATAATTTTCTTCAATTCACTCATGGCCAAATGCTGACACAGTTTGAATTCACTACTGCCCTCAAAAGCAATGGGATAACCAAGATAAAGATGAATATGGATTTATCCACTTTAAGAAAAAAACTTCATATGTTTTTCCACCCACATTACAAAGTAACTGAAGAACAAATTACTAATTAAAAAGATTGGTCAGGTTTTAAATAAGCTTTGCTCATATGGGCTCTAGATTAAATAAAGCTATTGTGATAACTTAAATAAAATTAATTCTATTTTTAGAGGATTTAGTCTAACTGGATGTAGCTGGTAATTAAGGAAATAGCAGCTCTAGCACTTGCTCCTTTTTGTATTTTATTGCAGACAAAGAACACACAACCTCCTACAGCCCAGGCACTGCAAAGTTTCCCAATATGAAAAAACCTGTGGCTGGCAAAACCCTGTCTCTAGGGAATGATAAACCACAGGGAATATCAGAGTCCTCACAGGCATAACTTTTTCATGGAGATAACTCTTCATTTCCTGAGGATTCTCATAATTTATGTAGAATGTGACACCACCTGCAGTTTGCAGGTTGTGATTTGTTCTTCTTCATGGATCATGGAGCATTCTCTCTATTTCACCTCTTCCCTGATGGGCAAGAGATCCATCTACTCCAATCACAGCAGAATTTGGCCTGTGAAGTAGGAGTGATGTAAAGATTGAGCCAGGACTTGTGTTTTAAGACTAAGACTTATTTGTTGTTGTTCTGACAGGACATGCTTTGTTCTTCCTTTTGTTCAAGACATGTATCTTAAAATGTGCTGAACTCTCCATAGATCCTACATTCAAAAGCCAGTGAGAGCCTATAATTAAAGAGGACTTAAAATTCAGTAAGGAAATACTTCTCCTATTCATGACTTGACTGGTTATTTTAAGTAGGGAGTAACTTATTTCAAGTTATAACCAGAGAAATTAAATGGTTGGAACACAATAGCTGATTTTCAAAGGCATTTTGTTAACAACAGGATTTAAGCACTTCTGTATCTTTATAAATCTGCTCCACAATGTTCTTCCTACTAATAATGGAACTAAAATAACATTAATCTGTGTTGGGAATGGGGAGCAGTGCTATGCTTCCATGATCAGCAGGTCCCAGGTGGGGAGACAGGCAGCAATGAAGATAATTTGTTTCTATGAGGGAAGTTGCTTATGTCCAGCTTCATCCCTGTACCCCCCTCCTCATCCCAGAGCCATTTCATTAGCTTCCCATCTACTTCAAGCAGTTAATTTCAACAATTTTCCCCTCTCCTATTTGAGAAAAGGTTTTTATTCAGGCAACTCGTTTTTATTGCCCTATATGCCCTACAGTAAGTCTGCTCTGAATTTGCCTGCTTAGGTTTTATCCTGGTTTTGGGTTTTTTGGGGGGGTTTGGTGGTTTTGGGGTTTTTTTGGGGTTTTTTTTTTTTTTTTTGGGGGGGGGGTTTGTTTGTTTTTTTTTTTTTTTTTTTTTGTGGGTTTTCTGGGGGGGAGGATTTTTTGGTTTGTTTTTTTTTTTTTTAGCTTTTAGTTTTATATTCTAGATTTATATTTATATTATAGATTGCCAGAGCTCCTTGGCAGGTTTTTGATTCCAGCTAAATACATCCTGCCTTTCCCCATGGTAACTATTTATCCAGATCCCTTCTTGCTATAAATCCTTGCTACTCACTGCAGATCAATGAAGTAATAACAGTGTGCAACAATTTAATAACTGCCCCCTTAATGTCAAAAGCAAGGAGAGCTTTGAGCAACAGTTTATCTTTAGCTTCAAGCTCATTCACCGAAGGCAATGGGACTGAGGAAGGTGTGTGGGAGTTGTGCTGCAGCAAACGGGGCACAGTGGAGAGCCAGAGCTGAGCTCCCTCTGTCAGAACTATCTCAACTAAGTGACACAGATCAAAATGCAGTAAAAGAGTTTAGGCAGAGCCTGCATAGGAAGCAAGCAGATAAATACAATGTTATGTTTTTTTTTTTTTTTTTTTTTTTTTTTAGAGGGGAATTAGCTGAACCAATTTCCGCGCTTTTGGTAGAATATTCACTGAACAATCCCATTAGAGAAATAGAAATTGAATGGGCAGCCAGTCGTAAAAATAATTACTCAGCCTTTATCCTTTCCAGCTGATTTTTTGAGAATCTCAACTCAACAGAGCTCCACAGGCTAAGCGTGAATTGATTTGCCCAAAATGGAATTAATTTAATTTGGGAACGGCCACGTTTGAAGGCAAAATATTGCTTGATCAAAATGTATTATTTTGATCTCTGATTTCTGTGCAAGTGCAATCAACAAATGAAATACCTGTTTTGGAGGATGATTATGTCTAGACATGAAGCTGCTCCTTTTTTATATCACCAGCACCAGGAGCAGAATGTTTGTACAAAGACCTTTAGACAGAAGCTCCAATATGAAAGCAAGGCATGGAAGTCCCAGAGCTGCATTTTCTCCTTGGATACTGGGTGAGATACATAACCTTTCTATATTTGATTTTGACATAATACCAAGAAATATACTTACTAGCCCAGCTGACAGCCACACTTTCAGATACATTATACATTTAGAAATGTGTAAAGACAAATATTACTGAGATCAAAAGCTGCAATTTGAAAGGTTCCAAAATATAAAACACATTAATAATATAGAGTCTATCTGTAAGCTGACCTTGCACACCAGAAAGCATCACAAGATTATCTGGGTATTTTTTTAAGGTGACCCAATATAGAAAAAAGCAGTAAGAGTTAAACAGAGCAAGTACATTTCAGAAGCTGATATGAGTTTATCTACAGGCCCACAGATGTGCCAATTAATGTTTTTATATCAGGTGAGGTTGCTGAACTCTGCAAGATAACAGTGAAAAGGTGTGATTTTAAAGCCACAATACATTGATAGCCGAGCTCATAGACCCCAGTTGCTGTTTCCACTGCTTGCCCTAGAAAACTAGGGATGCTTGAAAACTTAGAATTCTATGTCTGAGTCTGGCCAGAGAAGGACTGCAGAATTACCCCATATATTACCATACAGCTGCATCATGTCTTTTTTAATCAAAGAGTAAAACACAAAGAGCTGAATTTCTTCTCTTTTATCACCCCTTAGTTAAGCTAAAGTTACTCAGTGGACAGTACAAAAAAAAAAAAAAAAACACTTGTCAGAGGCAAGGGAGGGGAGAGTGGTATAAAGATTCATGAGCTAAACATTCCTGCAAACCCTTGAGCCCTCCTTGTGTAAGCTTTCTCAGCAGATAGACAGGATGACATTTCCAAAGGGAGAGCTTCTCACGAGGGGATTCACAAAAAACTTGTAGTCTACACCCTGTGCTGATAAATATTTCCTCTGCAATAGACATCTAAACTCCCCAAGCCCATTCTGTCTCTTTATTCATGGTTTGGACAGAGTTTGAAAAGTAAGTTTTTCTATTAGAAACAGTAATTGGCATGTACATTCACTTTTTCTTAAGACATGATATGCTTGTAAGCCTTAAACAACTTTTTTTCATTATCATGCAAAGGAAGTAGCCCTTCCTCAAGAAAGAAAGATACCCCTAAGCAGGAATAGAAAATGGATAAAGAGCAGCAGACAGGGTCACAATTCTTGCAGCTGTCAATACATCATGAATAGATTCTTCACATAGAGGATGGTTGGGCACTGGGACAGGCTCCCAGGGAAGTGGTCACAGACTCGAGCCTGTCTGAATTTGGACTCTCAGGCACATGTGGGATTGTTAGGGTGCCTTGTGCAGGGCCAGCAGTTGGACTCTGATCCTTATAGGTCCCTTCCAACTCAGGATATTCTGTGATTCTAATACTTAATCTCAGTTGTTCAGAATTAGACACAGATTTTAGAATCAGCAAACACCTTAAGATATAAGAACATTTCTCTTTTCAAGTCCAATTAAAATATATGTGTGGTTCAAGCTCTTTCTATCTCCTGCTAGCTTTTAGTCTTTTTTTAATGAACTCTTTACAAATTGGGAAAGGTCCTTTCCAATCTGTGACATGATTTTGGATTGCTTAACAGATGTAATTATCATTAGGTCACTTTATCTCTGAATCAAACATTTTCCTGCTCCTGCTATCTTCCAACATTTAATGCATTGGTGCTTCTTAGTGCCTCCAGGCCATTATTAAAATTTGTCCCTTAATCTGGACGTTTGAATTGATGGCCCCCTGACTCTAAAAGATCCCATTGTCTGTGAATTCAGGGGAGGGAATAGGAGAGAAGGAAGGGTGGTGGCCCTGGAAATACAGTCAGGATGCACAGACAAGAAGGAAGTCACTGAGCAGCAATCCCAGCACTAAGCTGAACTGGTGAAAGTGCCTTTCGTGTGTCCCATTCAAGACTGCAGCAGGAATTCCACAGTCTAGAGCAGAATTCCTGACCTTCCCAGCACCATTGGCAGACCCAAGCTAAAACCTCAGACCCTCCAGCTCTGTGTCATCCTGGAAGGAAACTGAATCAACTTTTAAGAATTTGTAAAAGTAGCCATTGTAAAAAAATCTGTGGTGCAGAACAAGTTAGGAAAAAAAATCAGAATCTACCATCTACATGCTGATAACTTATTTATTAGCTTACTGGCTCACTTAGAACTTATTGTTCACAGACAAAACAACCTGTGGCACAGACAGCAGGCAGTCTGGCATGCAGTGAAGATAAATAGGTACCTAGATACACATCCTATATCTGAAGGCATGCTCAGGGAATGCCCTCTGGTTGGCCAAGTATGAATGAACAGTAAAAGAATTCAACCCACTGACTCTCACCAAGATGCACTCAGTGGTTTTTATTTGCAAAACCTGAAAACCATCCTACTCTATTTTCAGCTCATTAGTATTCCTTATTCCCTCATGGGGCACAGAAAACATCGTGCCTTTGTTTGAAAATGGGTTATAAACAGAAACTGGAAAAGGAAAGCAATGGTGAATGAGGTGTTTTTTAGAGACCCTTTCTTCCACCACTTTTCAGTTTTTGCTTTGGTGGATAATAAAGCTAAAAGCTGGATGACACCCACACACAGCATCCCAAGTCTGAAATAGCAAAGATAATTCAAGGAGCAGCGACTCCCTTCTGAGCTCTGAATGGCACATCTGTCTCAGTCCTTTGGGCTTTCTCCTTCTCCCTCAGAATTTATTTCCTCTTTTTGTGTCCCTCAGTCTGTGTGAACACAGACCCCCCCCTCCACACGGCTGCTCAGACAGCTGCCTGGCCAGAGATGAAAGGAACCTGCACTGCAGGGCCTGGAGCAGTGTCAGAGCTTGCAGAGAGGCAAAATGTGCTGCCCAAGTGTAGCTGTGGCCACTGGCCTGGGCCAGCCTTGGCCTGTTTGAATCCCAAGTGTATGTGCCAAAATTAAGCTGGCAAACATCTTACCTCACCATATACTTCAACAGCTGAATGAGTCAGTGTAAACTGGGAATTTTACCATTTTACCATCCACTTCAGTTCTCAGATGGTGCCCACACTGTCTCAAGGGGCAGCCAGAGTACACACCAAGCTGTGCTACTTGCTCAAAGCGGTTGTGTTCAAAGGTAAAACCTTACCATCTGAAAAATTACGTGCCATGTTTTTAATTGTATATCCATCAGGTACTCCCTAGCTTCTGCTTTTATTCAACTTTGGCTGAAGTTCCATCCACAAAGAAAGTTTGAAAATGTACATAGAAAAACTCCTCCCTCCTCTCCCAGCACCATGCCCACTGCTGCCAGCTTTTATGATTTGACTGAACAGCCCAAAGCTCCAAAAAGAGAAGGCCAAACCCTCAAAGCTGTTATTTTTACATCTTGTAATCCTTACACCATTTTGGGGGTTTCCAACTGGCTGGCAGACATTTGCAACATCTGATGTTGGCAGCACTGCACATTGCAGCAGCTGAGCTCACACGAGCTGGATCCTTCTCCATTTAAGGGGAGATGATTTCAGAGCACACCCAGTAGGGCACCATCTAGAGATGGCCTTCCATGACTTCCCTCATGGAAAACAGTGCTTGCAGTCTGGCCAAAGCTAAACTTTTTATTTTAATTGACTTTGAACATGACAGCAAACTACCTAGACTTACTATTCAGAAGGAAAAGTAATCCAGTGGAAGGAAAAATGAGGGAAAGTGTGACAATGGAAGAAGGATCAGCTTTGCTTGACTGCTTCTTCTTGTGGCAAAGAGAAATGTTAAGCAAGAGAATTGATCATTTAGACACATGACAAAGTATAAAAAATGGGCAGTTAAAAATTAATAAGCTCTTTGATAATATTGATTCCAAAATTTTCTGACTAAACATGAAAACCTGAGCCTCGAGGGGAAGGAATTTTTTCAATTCCTACAGGGTGGTGTCTTTCCCTTGTACTGCAAGATACTTGAATTTAAAATGCTGTACTACTTAGCACTTAAAATCTTGGCTCTATATTCATTCTAATTACTTTCAAACCCAGCTTTGGACTGTGCAGGAAATGAGATAGCTGGCATGTCAGAGTAACCCTGCAATCTTCCATTACTGCCTTTTTGTGCTAAAAGAGGAGTCAGCCACGTCGTGCTGCAATATTCCCACTATTTTTAAAATGAGTAAAAATACATTTCAGTGATTTTTATATTAGACTGAGAAACTCTTTTCAGCTCTGCTCAATATGATTTTTAATAATTCCACTGGCTCTGACCAGAAATTTTATGAAGCAACAGATAATTCACAGCAAAATGCTTATTTCTCTGACTGTTCTATTGCTCAGCTTGCTTGATGCAAGGGGCAAAATGCAAGTTTTAGAGATATTGTAATGTCCCAGTGTCAGACCATCAAATATTGGTTAGTCAGTGCCAGGGAGCTGAGACAAAAGGGATGAAAACAGGCATTCTCCTTCACACAGACAATATTTGTCTCCCTGGGTTTGGGTGCTCTGCACTGCATGTACAGCCAACAAAATTTTTGCAGCTGGTCAAAAGACCTAGAAAAAAAAAATGGGCATGGGGAAAATGGGCATTGCTTTCATGTCTCTGGTTTTATGCCACTTCAGCTGCATCCCACAGTCCCTTTCAGTGTCAAAAATGGCTGCAGCCATGGCCCTCCTGTAACTCAGTCAGCCCCTGTGGATAAGCACACAAGTGACTATTTTCAACTAACTTTTGCAAATGTGCATCCACCATTTCCCTGCATTATAATGACTATTCTGGCAATCTTCTCATGGAGAGAGCCTACAACTAAAATAGAACTACAATTCTTGATTTGTAACTGCACTTTTTTTTGAGATGTTTAATATTCAGAGTCTGATGTGTATTGATTGGAAGCCCCAGTCATAGAAAATAGATGTTTGTATTCTAATTAATGAAATTCTGAACTAGATTTTTATCAGTTTCATCAATTTAAAACTTATATTCTCCAGAGGTTCTTTCAATATTTGTTCTATACTTTCTACTTCTATTGGGGAAATAATTTCTTAGAATATTTATGAAAATGGAGCATAAGAAATATAAGCAGTATTGGAAAAAGTGGATTAACCATCCAATTCATATTTATGGTTGCAGTTTCATTTAATTTAGGATAAATTTAGGATAAATTTTACTAACATGGCACAAATATGAGAGTACTCCTAAATTATTTCTTTATACAGAACCTAGAATATCATCAGTGTAGCTATTGATTGTGCAGCAGTGTTCAAGGTTCTCAGAAAGCACAGACTTATAAGAGAAGATACAAGAGGATATGCACACAATATCATAAAAGTCAGTGTTTGTGGTGCTGGGAGCATGGATTGATGGTCCTGCCCTGGGAGGAAGTCATCTTTTTGTATAGACACTGCCAGACCTGACTTTTATCATGCCTCAGAAATCATTCTAAAGCACAGACTGGTTTTCCTGAAAGGGCATCACATGACATTTGCAGAATTTCCCTCGGGCAGAGCACAGCAAGGGTTTATCTTGCAGGGCTGTTTGAAGAGCCAACAACTCATTGATTGCTCAGTGCTGTGGAGATGGAAGTGTTCTGTCAGTGCTTAACATTTCTCACCTTTTCTGCAATCATTATCTGTGCCTTGGGTCTAGCAGAAGAATCCCCCTTTTGAGATTCTCTCTAAATGGAGACTCATTTAGAGCAGGATACTGTATTCAGCTGTCAGGGCATGTGATGTCACTGCTGTTTGTGGCTACATTTGGACATCCTGTGCTCTTCCATTCTGAGGTATTCTGCTCCTCCTAACCCTATAGGCAGACAGGCTGTGGATGTGGATCTCAGGAAAGGTTTGCATGATTTCAGGATTTCTTTTTCACACTCTGAATAGTGCAAGGGAGGCTTTTGTTGCAAATCATCCCTGCACCTGCAGACCTGGATACAGAAAGACATCCAAGATAAAAACCCCAAACCCTTGGCTAAGAATTTTAGCCATTAGCTTTCAAGTAGCAACTGAACAATCATTATGATGAACTTTTTTAGTCATTGTGAAAAGGCAAGCATTTAAAAATCACTAATAAATGCACTCTCTGGATTTCCAAACAGCTTGCATTACTCACTGTCAGTGCACCCTAAGTTGGCAAAGCCTTGTATATTTGGTAGCTTTTTTGCATTTAGTGCATTTGTCACTCGTTTTGAGTTCCATTGTGATTAGCTGGTATCTGAACCAATTCCTCAGTCAATCTTCCAACTAGATTATATGATGATTAAAAAATAACATGAAAATTGAAAGGGGGAACCTTCAAGACAGAGCAATAATCCCCATCAGAAGTAAAAATGGAGGAGCCATGGTGAGAGTGAAAATGAAGTCCCTCATTCTGAACAACTTCAACAAAGGCATCACAGCAGAGAAAAAATGAGATCATAGGGTGGAGATGAGATAAATCATTCTAGTTTGGGGAGCATCAGAGAGGTGGTGCTGATGGAGGGATTGTGCACAACCCCACCAGTTCCCATCAGGGCTCAAAGCACAGCTGGGGAGCTGGGAGGGCTGCAGCACTTTCAGGTATTTTTGTCACTTGGGCTGGGCAGACAGAAATGCTGCTCTCAGGAGGCAGAGCTGTCCTACCCTACCTCATCCTCACCCTAGGCTCTGTGCAAGCAGCAGGCCACTCCAAGCATTGCCCTGCTCCTTCACAGAGCATTTTCAGGGTCCTTGTCCTTTCCCCCCTTATTCTCCACTTCCTGTGTCCAGACAGGGTCTCTGCTTCCACCACCTCCCTCCAGCTTCTTCAAAATTTTCCTAAAGTACTTGTCAGTGCTTCGGTTATTTTAGACTACATTTTTGAGTATCAAAATCTATTTTTGAGCATCCCAAACTATCAATCACAGAATTTCCTGAATAGATGGAGATATGCATAGGCATCCATGGGCAGGACATCACAGTGTGAGTGTGTTCTGGCAGTTCCACCAGGAGCTGTCTTGCAAAAGAAACCTTTCCATAGCACAGACTCACACAGGCCTCCCTGCAGAGCCCTGCTTTTTCATGCTTAGGCTGTCAGAAATACCAAACAAACCATTTAACTGCAACCCCCCTGGACTGTCACAGAGGACACAGCATTTCTAGTGCCAGTGCCAGCCCCCAGGCCAGCTGGGGGGTCAGGGAGGCTGAATCACTGCTCAGTCAGTGAGGGAGCTGCAGGAGATGGCAACCATGGTGTGGGCAGCAGAGGGACAAGGGACAATTCCTCCACAGCAGGTGACAGGAGGCTGATCCCCTCTTACCACAAATTCTTAAGTGCAACCCCATGCTGCTCTAGGCCCTTGGTACAAGAAAAGCACACTGTTCAGTGGTAGGGTCACACTGTTTGCATTCAGAAATGGTTTGTGGAAATGATTAGCAATGATTTTGAGACCAATTTCTGCCTCAGCCCCTCTGGAGTTCATTGACAAAGGCCTCTGGTGCTCTCAGAGAGTTTTGCAAACACAGCATTCAAGCTTTTGACTCTGCTGCCACCAGCTCTCACAGCTCTGAGGGATTATTTTTTTTGCAAATGGAAAGTAAACAGCTGGATTCTGTTTACCTGCCCAGTGCTGTAATAACACAAACTCAAACTCGCCTCAGCCTTGAGCACAGCCAGAGGCAGCACATTGGAGAGCTCCATTTCACTGCTTTCCCATGAGGAAAAATTAACCACAAGATTATCTAAAGAACAGAGAGCACTGACAAGTATTTTTTGAAAGGGAAAAGGACTGCAGATAGTGATGAAGCAAGAAGGTTCAGTTTAAAGTAAGGAAGATGAGGAGATGGTAACAGAGACAAAGGAAAGAGAAAGGGGAGAGGACAGCAGAGCTTGGGGAATGCAGCCACTGCAGTCCCCTCTTTGTAGCCAGTTCAGGACCAGGGTTTCATCTGTCCCACAGAATGGATGAAGGCAACAGGGAGAGCAGGGAGGTCAGAGGCAGATTTGGCAGGAAGATGTCTGTGCACAGAGGTGTGGAACTGGCTGAGAAAAGCTGAGCCTGGACTACTCTGGGCTCAGGGCCCTCTGCCCTCCCTTGCCTGTGTTATTGAGCTGTGGCAGGGCCGAGTGCACGAAGGGTTAAAACAGGGGGTGTGCCCTCTTAGAGCCCTGTACATTGAATGTCTCCTGTGCTCTGTAAGCAGCCTCAACTGGAAGAGAAAAGCAACCTAAGCTTCAAATAAAAAGACTTGAAAGAAGCTGAAATCTTCTATTTTAAAAATACCAGGATAAAACTATTCAATTATTCTCCAGAAAATAATCCTCTTTTTCTGTTATCAGGAATTATATTAAATCCTAACTTTAATTAAATGAAAAATACAATTTTTGGTGAGCAAACTATTTGATTAATGGCATCCAGGTTCATCTGTCACCTGTTATTGTAGTTCTCATGGAAGGAAATGGTATATACCAGCAAATACTCAGCAGGGAGATTCATTAGATGAGGCTCAAAGATTTAACAGAGGAATAAAAAACCCTATGCATTGCTGCTGTGCACTGAAGAGCCAGGTAGAAGAGGCTCCCTATTATTTTCTGCACTGGACCTCTAAGAAGGGCCTGAGAGAATGCACACACAGCCACCAGTGTGAGAATGAAAAGTTGCCCCTATTTACAGAGGTTTATTAATGGGCCTAGGCAGGAAGAGAACACAGGAGACAGGGAATATAATCTAACAGTGAATGGAGAGCCCTATTAGCAGAGCCAGGAGAGCTTTTCCAAGGCTGGGAGGAGGAGGAACAAAGCAGGAGCTGTGTACACAGTGAGTGTATAGTGCCTGTGGCTCTCAGGAACACCTTTCTTGGAAAAGCTCATTTCCACCACGGGGTTAAATCCAGTGTAGGCATCAGCAGCCACCCCAAATGTTTCCTCACAGTGATACTGTTCATGACAGTCACTGCATATCTACAGAGGAGACTGGAATGTGTGTCTGCAACAGATTTAACAGCCAGCCTTCAAAGGCAGTGACCAGAGCAAAGAGAGAACAAACAACAAAATTACACACCAAGAGATGAAGGTGTGGACCCACCAGATGTAGTAGAACAGTGCTGGATGGCAAAGCAGCCACCCCTGGTATATGTAGCTGTTTTAGGAAAAGTGAAAAGTCATCCTACATAATGGTGAGTCATTAAGAAAATGCATGGACACAAGATATCCTAACCCCTTGCTATTACTGTTTATTTATAGTGGTGTGTCAATATAGGTTTGCATTTTATATTCTTCTGGCTAAAAACCTGAAGGGACATCACGTTCATGAAGGGGTTGACAGAGCTGTAGTTTCAAAATAACTTTTTAGACACTCTTTCCATGGTAAAAGTTGTGAAGGTTGTTGTTTAAAAAAAATCAAGATAGTTTTGTAAAGTACAGATAAATAATAGATGCTCAGCATAAAAAATGTCTGTTTTTCCTCTCTCAAACATGTTAGCCAAATGCAGAAAAGTAAACCCTAAGGAGACTGGGTCATAGTTAATTTGGTTGTCAAGGGAGAATATTAAATTATGAAATCACTTTTTCACCTCCATAAAAAATGCAGGAAGGATATTTACTTTGCATGTATAAATTACACAGTTTATTGTTCTATTTTAACATTTCTTCAGACCACCTCCAAGAAGGTTTCCATAGAAACCTAAGAAGAAAAGCAAAGAGGAACATAATTTTGCTCAGTTTATATTGATTTTAAATACCACTGCACTTACACCAGCAATGTGTCTTCTGCACACATTTTTTATCAGCTGACAATCTAAGTGTTATAGTTGATTAAAATAGCAATTTAGATTTAGCAGTTATCAAAAACACTGTTTGCAGTTCAGTCTATCACCTACCCAAATTATGGCATTGTAGAACATCAAAGATGAGTAATTTTTTAAGCAACTGTGATGAGCTTTATCAAGATGAAAACTGCTTGGGAAGAGCTCTGGTCCTCCATTCTGTTCATGCCTAGGGCTGATTTAAGGTACCATAGACAATGTATTAAGTCTATAAATTAATCTCTTCAATTTCTGAAACTGCCTTGTGTTGGTGATTAACAGAATGATTTCTCCAGGGAGCCTGACCTCTGTTCTTTCCAAGAGATGTGACTTGGCCACTTGCTGAGGATGTCTCTGATAGTGCTAGGCTTTTTGCAACTTTAATGTCTTCATTTCTTTCCATGTTTTTTATTTATTGCCATGGTTTTTGTTGCTGTTTCTCTGTTGGTTTTGTTTTGTTTTTTTTTTTCCTTTCTCATTTTAAAATCTTCCTGCCAAAGCCAGAAAACAAGGAAAAGTGAAGAAATCAGCATGTTTTAAACAATTCCCAAAGGCTCCAAGGCTGCCTCTTTCCCGCATGCAATTATTTATTCCTGCTGTTCACTCCTGACTCATTGATACGTGCCTGAAACTGTTTTGGGATAACCTGTCCAACAACAACTGAATGTTGTATTCTGAGAGGAAGCCTCATGCTGAGGTGGCTGGGACAGTCTGTGTCTGAGCCTACAGGAGCACACAGGTGCTTTCACTCAGAGACCTCACAGTCTTCTCAAGGAAGCTGCAAATTAGGAAACCCTTTCAGGATTCCAACTCCAATACAATTTTTTCCTGTTTACAGAAAGCTGAAACTTGGGGACCTCTCACACTGTTTATCCAAAATGGCAATTGCTGGAAGTCAGAGCTGTCCCAGTGGCTTTTACTTCTGTGCAGACTTAGCTTTGGTATTCACAAAAAATAAAAGAAAAATAAAAAAAAAGAATAAACCTGTTGTGGCATGAGGCTAAAAGAGTAAATTACTCCAGTTTTTCTCTCTGGGATCCATTATTTTCACTTTCATCAGTTCTGGATGAGAGAGCACTATTTATGCAAGTACAGCTACACACACTTTTACAGGCAGATCATGTGGAGATGAAATTCTAGGTTCTCTTTTGATTGCCAGGTGATCAGTAGAGATGACCTGTCATTTGGAACTTTTGCTCTTAATTTATTTTTCATAATAGTCGCCTTAGGAATGGCAGGGTCTTTTCCATTCTGCTTTAATGAAAAGCTTTTTTTCCTCAGAACATCCAGAGGATGACAGAACCTTCCTTGAAAAGCAAACACGGGGGATTAAACCTTCTTCCCTTTCTTTACTCACAAAAACCAAGATACAGGCAACAATACAGAAAAAACAGCAACATGATAAGCTTCAGCACCATTTCTTGGAAAGTTTCAAGCTTGATTTCCAAATTACAACCCCATTCTAAGATTGTATACCACATTATTTTCATAGTGTAGCAGTTTCAGATTTCCTGTGTATGGGGTTTTTTTAGGTCAGGTCTGCTAATGAGCTCAATGTGAGTGACAAAAATCCCCCTGATGAAATGACGTAACAAAAATGAACTCTGAGTGTGTCCCCCACAATGGGTAACAATGTTGGCACCTGAATGAAGGCCAGAACAGGCCACATTTCTGTTCCTGCCATTTTAAAAAAAGAAACACATTAGCCTATCTTTCCTCATTCTCCAATAGTGAAATGTAAAAATAGAACTATGCACTCCAGAGGGCTCCAAGGGCTCTTTTCATTAATGTGAAAAATCCATAATTTATAGCTCTGTAGCATGAATAGGTTTGGAAGACATTTAATCACTAGTGAAAATGCCATAACCCCAACCCCACTCCCACAAAAATATAGATAGCTCCCAGCTATTCATCTGGGCTGCCTGGGAGCTGCTCCAGTGCTCCATACATTCTCCCTGGTGACTGAGAGCAAAGGAACACCTCGTGAGAACTGCTAGTCCAAAACACAGATTACACTGAAAAGATTCACAAAGATTCATTTCTAAAGGCAGATAAGTGATATCAGTTGCTTTCTAAATAGAATACATTTTGCCTAAGTACTATCCAATGGGGATGAAGTCACATTTTGATTCTGTCACACTTCTAGGTGTGATATGTGGCCAATGGGAATACAGCTTTAAGAAAATCTGTCTTGGTATTAAGGATGGGAAGGCTTGTATTCCAAGGATTAATCTGTATTAAACTTCAGACCCCTCCACAAGCAGATTTGAAGGCTCTATGTAGCTTTTTCCTTTTCCTGTAGTTAAGGAAGATAGAAAATGTTTTGCTGTGAAAATCATCTGGTTTGAAATGTCTCTTATGTCTCTTACCAGAGGGATCACAATTAAATTAATCTACCTTGTTGTCTGATTACACACATAGATGGATCTACTTTTGTTATAAAGCAGTTTAGATTTCTACAATTTCTCCAGATCTACTGTCCCCCTACAGTGGAGTTTAAAGGTGGGTTAGATACTACATTATTCTCATGATGTCCAAAACCACCACAGATGCTCAAAAATGGCTTCCTTTTAACAAAATTTTATAGAAATCCAAGTCCTCTTTTAAAGACCTGTAAAGTACCTTTCAGTACCTATCACTGAAAGGCTAGGTACTGATTTTGAAAATAATATGAGTGATATGAAATGTGTGCTTCTTAAAATTGATGAAGAAGACAGTAGTTAGTGCAAGTATTTAAAATAATGGACAGCAGCTCCTATTCCATAACTCAAAAATTATTCATCTGATTGCATGAAATGAAAGAATGCAGCTTAGAGAATATAAAAATAAAATCAACTCAAACCAGAACTAAAATGTGGGGCAAGAATTAAGATGATATCCCAGGTCATTAAATCCAAATCTCACATAACCATATGCTATTTTAAAGAGAGAGACTAATTTCCAGGCTTTCCATTTCAACAAACCTAAAGAAGGATAATTGTAGTGTCTCATTCAGACAATGCATTAATCCCTCTTTAGATCTCCCAGCACCAAATCAGAAATCCTGTCAGCATGTGAGAAACCGTGGATATGGTATAACACATTACTGCTTTTTAAAATTAGTTGCAAAAATCTCTTTGGCTTCTGTTGCCCTGGCAGGCTCTGTGCTGGAGCTGGTGTTACCTGTGGCATTCCAGCTTCATTCCAGTGGCATTCAGTGGCCCTGCCTGTGAAGCAGAAAGCAGAAAGGCCTCATTAGCTCAGCACTGTGCCAGGATTAATTGGGTACAAAAATTACTGGCTGTGATTTCTACACGGTTTTCTCTGTTGCACCAATGCTTGCATTGATAATGCCATAATCATTGGTTATTGATTGATGATTTCTTGGTTTGAGATGCAGCAAAGGGCACAGGGACTGGCTGGGATAGTTCCTCTCCATCTCCTCTTCCCACCTTTCTGCAGTGCAGGCAGCTGGAGAAGGGAAGCTCCAGGCTCCCAGGATGGAGCTCCACAACCACCTCAGCTGGAGCACATCTGCCTGGAGGAGCACAAACACATCATCTCAAACACATCATCTCAAACAATTCATCTCAAACACATCCCCTCAGTGTATCTAATTCTGACCACTTGCAGCTGAGCTTTCACTGCCTGCGTCAGGGGAGGAACACAACGTGCTCCACAGAGTATATAAAGAGTCTGCAAAATTTAGAAGTAAGCATAATGAAGGAAGAATCTTCCCGAATCTGGCAGCATTCATCTCTTTGTTAGCTCCCAGATATGTCAAGGACACTCAGGAAAAGAAGCTGAATTAACCAAAAAGGTGTAAATTTAAGGCAAATTGCACAGATCAGCTCTGCTAGGAGGATGGATTTTCCTTCAGAAATGAAGATGGTACAACTTGGTTTCATTCATTTCAAAGGGAATTGCGCTAAAGCAAATTGAGGCCATTTAAATTCTGACTGTGTGTACATAAAACGATTTATTATGGCTTCACTAATACATTTCAAATCCAAATTCATTTGGTTTAATTTTATTGAACATCCCCGAGAAGACAAGATATAATCCATCTTTAAACATCTGTCCTGGGATTTTTTGATTTTTGCATTCCCTCCTTTTTAATCTTCTTTCTTTTGCATATCTAGCATTGCTATTTGAATTTCAAGATAAGTGTCCCACTGGGTAGTGTTAGTTTTTTCCTTTCAAAAGGAACCATATGGAGAAAAACAGCATTATTGCCAACACTAGCATTAAAAATGTGAGTCAGACCTTAAAAAATCATGAGATTTATTTAAAAGTGTGAATCTTTCCCCCACAAACAATGTATTTACTTTTATTTAGTATGCATCTGATATTTTCAATGTACACCAGCCACTTTTTCAAGCTGTGATACAGCAAAATCTGGCTTGGCCAGGGAACCCCCGGACTGTAAAAACCAAGGTTAGAATAAAACTTCCAACTAACAGGAGAGATACAGAGCTCTGAGAATTTTAATTCTGAAGTCAGGAGCCAGGCCAGCACTAGAGCTGGTGATGCTATGGATCAAATAAAATGAACCTGTTCCATGGAAGGCAGACAAGACAGAGATTGGCCAGCTCAAACCTGGCAGCTGGGGAGCTCAAAGCCCAGCACAGAAATGGCCCTTTTTCTCCTTATTGTTTGTATAAAACTGAAGTCCTGCTTGCTGGAGGGATGTAAGTGAAATGCAGTGCTTGGGGCATTTCACTGAATTATGATTGAGTAACCTTAACCTATTACTCACACATATAAAATTTTTCTGTCTGTCTGGTATCCAGATTTTGTCCTATAATGAAGAAGTGTTTTGATCAAATTTTGGCTTAGAAGCTTTTATTTCCTAAAATCAATTCCTTTTTTAGGTTATAGACAATCTTAGTGGAGCTTAACTTACTTTAGCAATAGAAACTTCACAATATCAAGTGTTCTGCAGCTGGGTCAACCAAGTCAGAGCATCCTTAAGCAAATTTGTGAAAAAAGTAACAACTGCTGCTTGAAACTATGGATTTTTAATCAGAATAAAACTTTTAAACAAGTTAATGCACAGAGGAAATATTTATGACTTGTAACTGGCTTCATTCAACAGATGTGAGTTCACTGTGCATCCTCAGATGATGTATTTAAAGCATGAGCAGCATCACAGAAATGTCTTTCACAGGAGATAAGCTCAGAGCTAGTGCTGTGCAACATTCATAGGGTTTGAATAAAGAAGGAATCAAACTGTGATGCTTGCTCCAAAAAGCCTGGAAGCAAAGCAATTCCTACAGGTTTTCTCATAAATATAATGAGAATTGATCCAAACCTTCAGAGGAATCTCTCCCAGTCCAGCACAGCACCTGAGCTTTTCCCCAAGCAGTGCAGGGGTGGAAGGATGGAGAGAAGAGCTTCTTCCTGTCACATCCACACTTCCTGCAAGCATGACAGCATCAAACCTCAAGCCCACTCATCAGTACACACGGGCTGGAGAGTCAAAGGGATTTTTTTTCATAGCCCCACTCAACAGAATTCTTTTCTCCTAGCTTGTGCTGTGAATGCATTAGCAGCCCTTCAGTGTTCAGCACTGCATGGGAGCTTTATACTACACACAATACAAGTTATATAAGAATAATTGCTGCCCTGCACGCTGCCAGATTTGATGAAGGACATGTCTACTTCTGTATTTTATTTTTTTCTTGAAGACATAAGTGTACCATAAACAAAGAACATTAATTATAAAGCAGCTCCCTGGAGAAATAGAAATTACTTGAGGAGTAAGAACAATTGCTCTGTCCAGGCCACGTCCCACTGAGATGCAATTTGTTTCCATTTACATCACACGTCTTTTTCCTACAGCATCCTGTATTTTCCTGACTTTTCATTACAGCCCACAGTACATAAGGCTCAGTGACTTCCACATCTTTTCTTTACAGAATACAGTAAAAATATTTATGTGGTGTATTTAGAGCTGCAAGGGATAAATATGCAGTTTTTACAGGTCAGAATTTTAAGCCAGACATATAATCCTCCTTTTCCCCTGAATGACTGAGTGTCCTGTAGACACAGCAGCACACCTTGTGTTTCCATCAGATTCCTTTTGCAGGAAGGCTTTGTTGAACATTTCTAATAAATTACATGAGGGCAAATGAAGGGAAACTGTGTCAAATATGATTATAACTACTAACAACAGATTCCTGTATCTGTAAGATTGCCTCATGCCTGTTACAGGTTGGAGTAACAACTATTTGTCTTCCAGTCCAACATGCATTTTATTTCTAAAATACAGATTGATCTGCCTCGAGGTAAGCAAGAGGGTGTACTACAAAAATCCTGAGGTTTCTTCAGACTCATGGTTCTCATGATCCCCATGACAAAAACACAGTGTAAACCTCATAGAAAATCAGTATTTACTGAGGGTGCTTCAAAGACAGACTACAGCACAAGAGCTGGGCTCAAGCAGATAGATATTCAAGCTTCTCTTTCATTTTTCCTGGGACATATCCCCTGGGCCCAGGGATTCTACTGAGAATTTCTATCCACACAAAAATACAGCCATCTGGGAAAACACCAAAAATCCCCAATGGAGCAAAAAGAAGCCAACAGTTGTAATTTACTCATTGGGACTATGTTGCCCTGATTTTTAAAAGTGTTAAGTTTTCTTTTATAGTTCTTTTGAAACTTTTAAAGTTCTCATAAAACTTCTTTAGCCTTCTGATAATGTTTACATACTTCTACTGGAGTTGTCACACACTGTTCATGTAAATAATGATTGTTTTGCATTCTTCTTTGTGGGAGGAGAGAATTGATGGACTGTTGGTTTGACCAATGTGGTTGCAGAGGTGGCAATTTCATCCTCCAACCCACTGTCACTTTTGGAATTCCATATATTGCGAGGTCAGAAATAAAATTGACTCTTTTTCTCTTTTGAACTTAACAAGCTTCTGTGTACTCATTTCGTGTCCAATAGCGACAGGACTATAGTCTTAAGATCTCAAAAGACAAAGTAACTATGTCTTGATTACAGCACCACAGTTTACCTCCACAGCCTTTCCCTCTAGTTCTGAACACACAGTTGAGTTGTTTCCTGTCCTAAACTGTTGTGTGGTACCACAAACTGCATTTCAGGGATTTCTGTGTTCTGCTGCAGCAGAGAATGATGTTATCCCTGTTGGGATGCAAGGATTTACTTGTTTAAAACATGACTCGTGTTTTGGAGCCACATAAATACAATTTATTTTATAGTCCATCTATTGATGTGATACATAAAACAACTGTGGAGCCAGTTCTGCTCTCGCTCTTACAACGCTGGAGGAGCAGCACTGAAATGAGGGTTCTCCACTACACATATTATATCTCTATATCCTGAATTTGTGGGAAGGAGCAACCTGAGCAACCAGATACTCTCCGAAGCCTCGCTCCATAATACTGAAAGCAGGAGATGAGGAGTCCATCCCAAATACATTGTGCTAAAGCAGAGAACAAATTATTTCATTCAGGGTTCGGTTTATATCCAACTTAGTCCCAAATTGATCTGGTCTTCTATGATCCTTGAAGAGGAAAAGTAAGTCATATGCAATGAAATTAAAGTGAGTCTAGTCCAGTATTTAAAATCAAATATTCTGGAATAGATATTAACGTGTGTGAGGGAGCTGAAGGTGAATTGTTCTCTGGGGCTAATTGAAGAGCTTCCTCTAAGGACAGGGAAAC
Source organism: Vidua chalybeata (assembly GCF_026979565.1). Classification (NCBI taxonomy): domain Eukaryota; kingdom Metazoa; phylum Chordata; class Aves; order Passeriformes; family Viduidae; genus Vidua; species Vidua chalybeata. The sequence goes on along the minus strand of NC_071539.1, from coordinate 7,257,855 downwards.
CTGTTTTGATACTTATTTTGCTAATGAGATGCAACATAAAATGACTTCCTAGTTATTATGCTGAAATATGTCATGCATATTCAAAAACTATCTCTGAGGAACTGAAACAATTTAGGCAAGATGAGCTACTAAATACATGAAAGGAATTGCCTTCACGATCCAGCTAATGATTAAATAGGCTTCACTGTTAAAAATAATGATTGAACCAAAAAAAATGTACGTTCACATTAACTGCAACCACTAGAAGTTACTGTGAGCATGCAGGCTGAATGGCAGTTTAATTTTGTTTCAACTGTTTGCTTTTCATTGCCCAAGAGTCAATTTATGTTATTTGCATATGTGGAAACTCAGCATCAGTTTTCTTGGAGTTGTCTGATGACTAAAGTATTACCAGTTATTCATTAAGGTAGTGAAAAAGTGCTTTAACTGTCAAAATGAAGGGGTTTGACACTGTAATGGTGCATATTCACCCAATAAATTTAAGCTAAACATCAGGAAAAATATTATTTAAGTGGCACCTACTTAACACAACCATGCAGTACTTTCCTGCCATTAGCAAAGATTTTAAGAAATTCAAAGGAGAGCTGCCCTGCAGCATGTTAGGCTACACCTAGAACAAGTTTCTAAACTAGAATTGATAAATTCTCAGCAGATTTACAATTAATTGAAAAAAGAGATGTTCGTCATCTTCATGATCCTTAATGTTTTTCAGCATCCTCCATGAACAAAAGATAAGTTAATGTGTCCAGGAAAATCTCCAGAATCAGCACTCAGATGTGAAAGTTTGATCCACCCATCTGGTTAAATCCCACAGAGCCCAGAATCAGCTGAGGAAGGCTCTGTGCACCCCTGAAGTGTGGGCAGGAGGTGGGATGTGCTCTGGAATGCTCAGAGATGGTCCAGCACAGATTTTAGCTGCTGCTGCTGACAGGTTTTAACCTTCAGAGCAAGACTGCAAGGACAGGGGTCAGGGAGTCTGATTCATTTCCAAGCTCATTATTAAATCTGTCTCACCCAGGATATTTAATCTCTCTCTGTTTACAGAATTAATATCTGGTTTATGATCTTCTAACATAATATTTGGGTAATTTGGAGCCTGTATATTTTTAATATGATGTCAAGGCTGTGACTAACTCAAAGCCCTTTCACCCAGCCTTCCCCTGGCATCCCATCCCATCCTTTAGAATTTCTGGGGCTGCAAATGGGCACTGGTTTACTTTTGCACAGGATCAGTTGCAGTATTGGGGCCCTAAATTCTATATTAAAAAAAAAAAAAAAAAAAAAAAGTCAAACAGAGAGGCATGAAAAGCCCTTCAGGAGAGAATTTTTGAAAAAAAATAAACTGACACACTCAGTACACTCCATGTGCACTTCCTGTGAGGAGGCAGAAGGGAGAGGGTGGCAGTTTTTGATTGGAACAGGCAAAGTAGGCAAGTTGAAGTAAAAGATGTTTTAAGCAGAATTTTTAGAAGCATCTAGCCCCAGGTAAAGAGAGGCTGAATGCCTTCACTCCAGCTTTCCTAATCAAATCAGACAGATTTTCTGGGTGTAGAGTATTTCTTGCTTGGGGAAACTGATAATTGACCAATTTTCAATTGGAGGAACCTGCGACTTTGCTGACTAGGGCAGTTTAAACATAGAAGTCACCCACTGTAGCCTCAAGCTCCCAGAAAAGTAGAAAAATTAATTTAACATCCCAATTTTCTTTTGTAAGGAAAGCTTAAAAAAATATCTATCTTTTAGAATTAAGCCAACACTCTGTCTCAAAACTGACACTTCACCTTGCTTGGGAATCCTGCACATTGCAATAGCTGGAGCTGATGCAGCTCAAAAGGCACACAAGGTGACAGAAACAGTCATTTCAGAACCTACAGAAATCTATGGGGCATCCACAGCTTCTCTGGGCAACCTGGCCCTGCTGGGAGATTTAATTTCTTATAAATGTAATAGAGGCTTGTTATCATTTTTACTCTGATGAAAATGCCAACCACGAAATCAAACTATGTGAGAATCCTGCTTGTTTGTGAAAGATGCTGCACAGAAAGGTGCAAAAAGTCAACCCCCAGATGGAAAGGCTGTGACAGGAACTCCTGTGCTGGATGGTGCAAGCCAGAACAAGTCTGGTGGCAACACAGCTGCTTTAGCAGATAAAATTGGTCTTGATGACTTGGACACCTTTATGTGGCTGTGTTCCATGCCTGGAATGTGGCACACCAAACTGCAGTGTTCAGCTTTATTACCTCAAATTCATATCAAATTAATGCTGAGCAAAGATCTTTCAACAGTCCACTGCCATCCTCAAAGTGTGGCATATTTATGGTATCTCAGAGGCTAAATTGCTATTAACATGCAAACTAAAATCTAACTCCCTACACTGCAAGCTCAAATTAATAATCCAGGTGGATTTTTTCATGCTCCACACTACAGATTTGGACTAGAGCCCAACCCATTCACCTGCAGCTGCAGCATCGTTACCATCATACACACACACAAAGTGGGAATGTGTCATTTGATCAATAAAGCAAACACATCTGATTAACAGCCACAAATAGCTGGTGTATCGACTAAAACAGTGCCAATATCTCCCTACACTCATCTTGTTTTCTTTTTCTTTCCTTTTATTTCACTACTGTCTTTTACAATAAAAATATCTTTTGCTGACAGAAAGAAAGCTCCATTTTTTTTAATAAAGAAGATCCTTTGTAACCACAAAGGACATGTAACTGCTCAAGAAAAGATATGGGAATTTTGAAATAGTAAACCCATGTTTCTCATACCTATATCTTTAGAAAGACAGCTGTTTGTGCATCCTGAAGATGAAATGTTTTAATTGAAAAATTTCCTGAGGTTTACAAATAGCTTGTTCATTCAATCTACACATCTCTTACTTATTAATATATGATATAACTGGCTTGGAAGTGATGGCCTTGCTAAAGCTGAATTTGGCAGAACACTGATATTCTTTCAGCTGGTAAGAAAGGTACAATAAAATTATAAAACTAGAGGGAATTAATTTTGACAGGGGAAGGAAAGGATCTTTAATAAAGTATAGTGCTATCAGGATCTGCTTTTTTCTTGAGAGGTGCTCATAACTCTGACTCATTCATCTCACACCATTACTGCATCAAAGCTTGTTTGGCTTTGGTAACAAAAACTGGAAATATTATTCACAAACAATTGCTGCAAGGCAATCTCTGCACTTTCAACACAGCTGGCTGTGCAAACTCTAAACTGAAAGTGCTGCCCATAAAGTTACTCTGATTAACACATTAACAGCCCTTTTACAAAGAGGTAAACAAAAAAGAATGAACAGGTTAATGCAATATGGTTTAAGAAAATAAGGAATCAAAATATGCTCTCATTACCTTTCTCAGTCATTCCCTACTTTTAGTGGAGAGCAGTTTTTGCTGTTGCCCTGACAGTTCTCTCTCCTTTTCTTTTTGCTGTGGCTCAGACAAGCAAATACAGAAATATCGGGAAATGAATCTACAAAGTAGGATGGAAAATAGCATCAGAAAAAACAACTCAGTATTTTTCAGATTCTTGCTTGCCTTCCTCTTGCAGGGGAGCAGCAATCTGGTATTTATACATTTATGAGGCTGAAGTAGCCCTCCCACAGCAAAGGAATGGGGCTCCCTGCTGCTCCTCAGCCCTTCCATGGATGGGAGGGGTAAAGGCTCATGGCTGGGTACAACTCTCACACCACAAAGCCCTTTCCCTGCCCATTCCCTCCTACTCTGCTCACAGCCCTGCTTGTTCTCACCCACCTCAATGAAGAAAATTCCTGTCAGTGAGCTCCAAGCTCCAGAACACTGCCTGGGAAATGGGTGACAATCCATGTTCACCTTCACTAGCACAGGGATTCAAACATCAGCACGGAGAGACTTGGAGCCAAACCTCAGGCACAACATTTATTGTTTTCTGTTCAGGAATGTGGCCACAAGACCCCAGGTGCTTTTAAGAAGGAGAAAATCAAATGCCTGAGGACTTCATCCCACAGACAGTTGAGATACTGCCTTTACAAAGCCATGAGAGTACAGGTGAACTACTTCACTCTCATCCTTCTGGGAAAGAGTTTATTGGCACTGATGCCCAAGGTTTCAGCCCCAATAGACCTGAAAGTGGTAGAAGCTATAAAGTATACAGAGACTTTCAACTTTAAATGTTGAAAACAAAGCTCATAGTTCTATGTCAACTAAAAATCAATCTATGCCACATAGGATATTTTACACATCACTAACAGACACAACTGAGAAGACCAACTGTCAACTTCTAATCATTCACAAAGAAGTTCTGATATGAAAATCCTGTTAGAGAATTGGATTTAGAATCACTACTTAAATGCAGAATTTCTATAAATGGAAATTCTATTCTATTTCTATTTATCAACCTGTCTACTTGGATGCCAGGAAGTGTTGCTCTCCAATTTCAGAAAATCTATGTAACTTATTATGCAATTAACGAGCATCATGGTCAACAACTGTTATGAACACCTGAAATCCCAAAAGCTAATTTAGCTTGTCTGAATTAAATTCAGAAAGAAGTCAGGAAGAGGAAATTGACCATAAATAACATGTATGATTCAATTATCTCCTCAGACTGGAGAAGAGAGTGACATTTAAAAGAAAAAAAGTTCTGGAAATACATTTTGTGGAAATCATATTGGGGACTATTTCAAAGCAATTCATCAGGGTGACATAAATGTGAGATACAATTTTGGTTTACACATTCTGGATGTCCTTTCCACTTCCATCTGAATCGAACCTTCTAAACATGAAAGTCTTAACTGATCGATCTGGAGAAAACTTAACACAGCGGGCATTTTCAGTCACAGATTTTGCAAAAGTATCAATGCAAACTTGTTTATTCTTCATCAAAAATATTTTTTTTTGAAGTGCAGAAGGACCTGGCTACCAAAGTAAAGACAATTTAATGATACTTCAGAAAAATATGGGGAAAAAGCTCTAAGTATCTTTGGAAATAACTTTGGATACGGAGCAGGATGGAAGCAGCGGAGTTACTGAGCACAGTGGATTGCCTGAGTTTTTCACAACTCAAAAATGAGATGCACAAGTTAAGAGAATGAAAGGCTTTCCCTCCTCCAGATGATAAGCTGCCTAGGCAGTAATTGATTTTAATCACAGATTCCTGACAACATTCTTTGCCTTGGGAGGGCTCAGTAGCTACTGATGCCTGAAGCTGAAAGAACATGGTACCTATTTTCAGTCATCTCATGGTCTAGTTCCCAAAAATCACAGTGAACTTTCAGTAACATAGTTAAAAACATCATTATTCCTGCTTGGTCTGTACTTCACTGCTTAGTTTCAATTCCAGGTGCACTTTAAACTGAATTTCCAAAAATGCCATATATCTTTTCCAAGCCACCAATGAAGCTACCAGATATAGATATATATTATCTAATGCACTTGGTTTAGTAGGTCACAGGTTCATATTTTCTATTCACTCTTGCATAGGATGTAACCAGAGCTCATTGACCTCTATTTTTATCAACTTGCTTCAGTACTTTTGCCAGAAACTGTCACCAAAGTTCAACCCAGTCCATTTAATTTTACTATACTTTAATGTGAGCATAATTAAAAGCATTTCTCTATACTCCTAGCTTTCCCATTTGCCTCCAGTAATTTTTAATGACACCAGCTATTTTTCACCTTCACTTAAGTATTCCTAGTTATCCCACAAAGTTATGTGAGACAGCCACACAGCCACCATGTGCTGAATAAAGGACTCTTCATATTTTCTTCTTCTCTTCATTCCATGTTTCTTTTAACTGGCTATTGGGTCCCCAAAAACTTGAAACCTTTGTGTGTTCCTTTAATACAATAATAGGCTGTCCCTAAATTGCCTCTGAAAGCAGTCACGGAAGTCCAAGGACTTTAAACAGAGCAAGTGCCTGAGTCTCCTGGGTTTCAGATTATTTCCCTGACCATGAAATATTGAACAGCATTCTCTGATGATACCCTTCAGAAATTGCTCTCTGAAAGTCCTAACACTGACAGACTGCTGCAAAGGATTAAATAATCACCATCAGTCCATGAGCCTCTCCCCTATTTTATGTCTTAGCAGACAAAAGAGAGAGAGAGGAGATTTCTTGCACCTCAAGTAAGACCATCTGTAATTCAGAAGGAAGTGATATAAAACAGTTCTACTACCGGGCCTTTGTGGAGGACTTGAACCCAGCTACAAATCAGATAATTTTATTTTTAAAATAGATTTCAATATTCCAAAGGAAGAAGTGCTCAGATGTGCCGAGGTAAGACAAATACAAGAAGCTCTCTAACCTTCACAGAATAATTTCTTTTGTTTGGGCTTTACAGTTGCTACAGCAAAAGAGTTAAGTACATCATGTACTCAAAACTATCACACTTTTTCTTTATTACAGCTGCACTAGAGGCATCTCTCAAATTAAATGCCATGTAGGGTCCTCTCATTTGGTTGATACAGTAATAGCATACTGTGTGTAGTCACAGATGTTCTTCACTGGGTTGCACCGAAACCAATCTAATTTTGTGAGATAAATGAGATATTCTGATTCCAGGACATGATTTCCCAGCATAACAAAAACATCAAAAGAAGTGAAGCCTCTTACCACTCAGAGTTCAGATAGAAAAGCTAATTTCTCTTTCCTGAATTCCATGAAGGTAATGTGAAGGGAATATCCCTCAGCTATTTGGACAATGTCTGGAAGACAGAAAAAGTTGGTATTGACTTACAAATTATATTAATTGAAATAATAACTAAGTATGCAAAATATTGATTTATCATCAGTGGCAAGACAGAGGATCAGCATCAAAAAATGAACAAAGACAGTTACCCAGAGAATTCTTTTAACTGAGCCTAAGTATGTCAGGAATTAAATATTGTGATATGGCACAGAGTGCAAGATCAGCTCTGCCATGACTTGACAAAGTTGTCAAATTTCAAAGCCATCCAAAGGCTGTTTTTTATGTGAGCTGGTGACTTCCATACAGTTCTCAGTCAACTGATGTCCCTGTCTTACCCACTGACACTGCCCAGCAATCTCAGCTGAGGAATTAATTTTAGAGGGGAATACAGCATCCTGTCCTTACATAGAAGTGGCAGAAAAAAAATCTGCCTATCAAAACCCACCCCCCAAAAATGTTTGAAACTTTTGGAGACCATAGCTTACACCTCTGAATAGCAAGAACACACACTTTGGTAAATGACATAGAAGGATTCTGTGCTGGATTTCCAAAGGTGTGCCCACGCCCTGTGATGGGAAGCAGCTCTGAACTGGTTTGCTGAAGCACTGGAGGCAGGACAGCTCTGTTTGCACAGTGATCCCTTGGCTGGTTCTCCCTGCCCGGGAGGAGATCAGGCAAGGTCAAGTGCTGTGAGGTGTCCATGCACCTGCAATTGTGAAGACTATCTCTGCAAGCATATTTAAATCTTAAATTTTAACATAATTTTAACATGGAAATGAGAGTCTTGTGAAAGTATCACCCTGGACTACACTGAATAGAAGTAATTTTTCCTAATGAACAGCACAAGCTGGCAATATTTCCTACTATTATGATACTAAGTAAGAAAGGAAGTTTAGCAGTAATGTAAAATATTATTTTTATAAAAACAAATTAGTAAGACTGATTAACAATCTCACAACTACAAGCAGCAACACAGACCACAGTCTGTACTCTAAGGTATATTCTCCTCAATAATGGCTAATAAAGCACTGATATGTTCTCACTCTGAGGAGCAGAAAAAGCAGTTCAGACTTTATTGTTCAAGAAAGCATGTGAGGTAATTAGTCCTTGCAGGTAATTACATCTGATTACAAAGAACTGTCTCAGACAAAATTGTGTTTTCTTATTTTTATGAAAATTCATGTTGCAAATAATGAAAATTTGCATTTAGTTACTATTGCTCCTTTTTCTTTCAACCCCCACCCCCCACCCAAAACCTGGGACCCTTTTGTCCCTGACCCTGAGCAAACCCATGACAGTCACTTCCCCCAAATGCAGAAGAGGGAGAGAAAGCCATGAAATTCTTCTCATTTAATAGTAAATGGAAGAACAGAGGATGTTTAGATGTTTTTGATCTAAATTCTGCCATAGTTTGTGGCAGAAAAAGGAGCCAAGCTCAGCTCACCCTAGAGCCAGCTGTAGTACCAGGACCAAAAAAAGCATCTTTTCCTTCTATAGCTCATTGTACATCTTTAGGAGGAGAAAAAAATGTCAAGCAATAATTTGCAGGACGGGGGTTTAATGACTTGTCACTGTAGTTAAATAATTCAGTGTCAAAAGCTGATGATTTTTTAATGATTCACTGACATAAGCAGGTTCCATACACATAGAGGTGTCTGGTTACTGCACTGCCTCCAAGGAAGTTGTACAAAGTAGAAGTCAAACATCCTTCACCACTTCATTAATGAAACAAATTTATCTTCTAATAGAAAATAAGTCCTTCAGTGTTCTAGAACTCCATTTTACATCCATATCTAGTCAGAGCCTTGTCTGTTAGCATTAAAAGAAAATCCTTTTGATCAATGCTCTGGCAATGAAATTGCACTCCCCTGAATACAGTTCTCAGCCAGCCTGCAGTGTAAATGATACTTAATAGATAAAGAGACATGCTGTCAAGATCAGCTATGCATGTGTTAAAGCTCAATTGTCCCTGAGGTAGCAAGGAATAAAAGCCTTTCAGATAACACATTGCTGTCTGGTCTCATCTGCAATACATTTCAGAATAAGCAACAGAGCTTCTTTCCTCCCCTTCACTCAACTTAATTCCCTCTGCACAAGGGCTCCATTAGGGAAAATGGGAAAACTTTATCACTTGCAAACTGGGAGATTGAGATGAAGGAAACCAATGTACCTGGCCAAGACTGCTTCTTGGTGTCACAGGTGGCACTAGAAATCAGGAATCAGATTCCAACCCATTTCCAGTTCATCAAATGGCATCCCTGCCACTGCCATCCAAATGGCACATCAGAGGTTTATTCTGCAAGGAGATTTACTCAAAGCCTTAATAGCATTTTCCTCTTCCTCATTAGGATCAGCCAGTGAGGGATAAGCTCCTTAGTGTGTGGTACAGAAATGACCACAGCCACACTGATCCTTCTCCATTTATTTGGGCAAAATCCCCTCCTGATCCATTCCCTAGCATGAAACCAAAAAGACCTAAAAATCAGTAAGTGACTCCTGGGAGTCCCTGCATAAGCACAGCACAGTGGGGTATGAGATACTTCCAACCCAGGTTTGTGCTGAGGACTGCTTATGTTCCTAGCACATAAACTTATTTGGAATCAAAAATTTTGAGATTTAAAATAAAATATACAACTCTACCTTTGCTTTTGTCATATTTCCTAGTCACCTACAAAGTTTCCTGAAATTCTTGACAGCCAGTAGTTGCAATTTAAATAAAAAGCAATCAAAATTTGAAGTAGTTTTTCACCAAGAGAAAACCATGGTACATAAGGAAAAAAAAAATATTTTGCTTGACCAAAAGAAAATTTCAGCCCGTGTAAGACTATGAGTTTTTCTCCCTTGCACTGTAAAGGGAGAAGGCTTGAGTTGCTTTGTTTAGAGGTAGCATAAAATCAGGCCTATGAAGAGCCATGAAGAAAAAAAAAAAAAACAAAGCAAGCCAAAGAGGAATTTGATATGATTGGTTAGAAAAGAAACTCTGAGGACAAGTGGATACTCTTTACTTTATCAGATTACTATGAGAACAACATGCTTTTCTGTTTTGTTTTGAGGGTTTTTTTTTTTTCTATAAAACAAGAAGCAGAAGCAACAGTATTATTAACAATTGCTTCAGTCTCTAGACATATTGCAAATGTTCCCAAAAGTTACTGCACAAAGCATTTCAGCCTGAGAGAAAATCAAATTTATTTGGAAAGTTCTTATGCAGCTACTGACCATTAAAATTATTTCAAAGCACTGTCTTCATCTCCAGCATTGTTTCCAGCTGTGTTTAAACAAATCTGACTTCCTTTGTCATCATCTGCAGCTGTATTTCCCTTGTATTTGCTTTCTTCTGAAAGTAGTCTACTGTGAAAAATTCAAAGGAAATGCACCTTCATTCCATCATTTTTCCATTTCTTCCCCGCTCTGATCACTGATCCCAGACACATATTACCAAAAAGAAGCTGAGTCTGAAATTACACTAAAGGAGAATTATTTTAATATACACAAGGACTCATGAGGTCTGCCCTTAAAAACAAAGTGTATCAATGTCAGGGCACTGATCGACCCTGCTCCCCTCTGCTCAGAGAAATCATAAATTGCTCTAGTGCTGCCTTCTGGAACAGTAATATACAGAACACAAGAAAATCTGTGCATCAAATCAAGAAAATTAAACACACCCCAAAGGCTTCACTGAACAGGCAGGATGAAAGAACAAATGTACATTGTCACATGTTAATGTTTTTTAAGGAAATGTTTGGAGAAGAGAGGATAAAAGGGAGGGAAGGGGAAAGACAGAAATTTCCTCATTATCAGTCATCCCTGTCGTGCCCTCTCATTTACACATTCATGCACACCAACAGCACCAAGGGAAGGAGGAGGGGGCAGGGAGAAGGAAAAAAAGGCTGCATAGAAAGCTAAACTAAGAATAAAAATTCTCCCTGAATCCAAATAACAATGCCTGCTTTTCCAAGATATGTCAAAACACTGAAGAGATAAATGAAGGCGAGAAATTTGCCCTCTGTACAGGACAAGTCATAGCAGGGGGCTATGGTGACACAGACCCCAGCTTCATTCATAAATACATCTGAAAACCTGAATTAAGCTGCTTACTATCCTAGGACATAATATGAACAGCTTTACAGAAATCAATGTCCTCTCTACAGACTCCTGCTCACCAGTTGAGGAATCAATCAGCTAAGTCTCAACGGCTGCCAGAGGAGCAGCCAAGGGCATACAGCCATAATACTACATTTCAACAGAGATTACAGCACCTATTTCCCCAGCAAAATGTTTCTGCATCAAACTGGAGGAACTATCATTCAGAGCTGCTGCCACAAATGCCTGGGAAGAGGAGAAACAGGATCTCACCAGTGTGTGTGAAGTACCACAGCCTAGCAGCACAAGGTTTTTCCCTTCTCTGTATCCCTCTCCCTTTCGAGAAATATCCTCAGAGCACCTGACCTAGGCACAGAAGAGCTTTTAGTGCACAGAATGCCTTCACCTGTCTGGTGAGAACTTTTAGCACTTGTCTTCCTAATACTGGAATGTGAAAAAAATCCAGCAGGGTTCAGTGGCCACAGTTACTGAATGAAGGTCTTTGATAGCTACCCATGACTAATGAAAGAGGCAATTTTTAGAAAGGCTGATGGGCTTTTAGTGCAATCTGAAAGAAAAGGAAAATACCCAGCTATGCCATGCAGAGGTCTGCTTTCCCTCTTTGGAACTGATTTTGCAGAGAGTTGAGGGAGGAGAAAGGAAGAGAGTAAGAGAAATGCACAAGAATACAGCTGGGTGAAATCCATTCTTTCAGAAATGAAAAAAACCTTAATTACTGCATAAAACAACTGTTCTTCAAATGCTGTGATTTCCAGAGCAGAGCACTGAGGATGGTTCTCACTCAATTCTTAGCTCCCTCTTTCAGGGCTTGGGAAGAGCTGCTGTAACCCTGGGCTCCACCTTGGCAGCTGCCATGCCCTGATCATGGAGACTGCAAAGCCTGGGTCTTCATTTTGAACTCTGAGATGAAGAATTGAGATTTAAAGATGACCATCTGCAGGCTGCACTGCAGGAGAGAGACATGCAGGGAGGACACCCTTTTTTGTTCTAATACTCTTCAATCTGTTGTGAGACTTACTTCTGATTAATTGAGTTAAAAAATCTGGTGTGATTTTCTGTTCTTATAAGTTAATGAACTTTTTGGCTATGTTAGTCATCAGCATGCAAATCAAACTCCAAGATGCTTTAGAATAAAAAAAAAAACAAACAAACAAACAACAAAACAACAACAACAAAAAAAAACCAACCAAACAAACAAAAAAAAAAAAACCAAAAAAAAACAAAAAAAAAAACCGGCAGTGAAGAGAGTGCTGGGGTTCCTATGTACAGCAGATTCAAGCTCAGTCAGTTTTCTTTGTGTCCTCTCTTGCAAAGTCTGTGTCCAGATGCAGTGAGAGATGCTGAGTGCCCACCTGACCTCCCTGCTGGGCCAGTGAGCAGCAGAGCCCAGCACCAGTGAGGCTCTCCAGATGAGGTGCTTCTGAGAGCTGAGCCAGGCTCCCGAAGTTCATGTTAAAAAGGACTCTGAATTGTTTTTAGAGATTAATTGCCTGGGTAGAATTCAAATAAGTAAAGAAATATGCCTACTGTTTTAAATCCATCTAGAGATTTATATTCACAATGTTCAATTTCCCATCAAGAATGTACAACACATTTCAAAGTCATACCATTAAGTGCATTGTTAAGAAAGCACACACAGGCAATAAACCAACAACAATATATCCTTGTGATAAATTGATCCTTATGGGTCCCTTCCAGCTCGAGCCATTCTATGGTTCTTTGATATTTGCAAAATCTCAGAGCACAAGCTCTCTACCTATTTCTCCATGAGCAAATCCAGTGATCAGAGCTTTTGCACAAGCACCAGTAAATCACAGCACAGAGAAACCCAAACAAGTGGAAACAAAGGGGTGCCTGGTTAAGTGTTGTCTCCTCAGACTGAACAGATGGATTTGCATTCCATGAGCAAGGACAGCATCCCCCATGTCAACAGGGGTGTGGAAAGAATCCACAGAATGGGATGCTCTCATGTCCCAAAGAAAAAAAACATCAGAGGAACTTCTGGGAAAAGAAAAGCAGCTTATCAAAATGATCCACTCCTCTGTAATGTTGTAATTTCAGTCCCTCCTGCAAAACATCTGAGACTGCAACAGTCAGGGTCTGAGGAGGCTGCGTTTGTACTCAGTGGTGCTAAAGAGTATTCCCTGCCTTAAGCAGGGATTTGAATAAACAAACAAGAGGAGAATAAAATGATACCAGAGACAAAAAAAAAAAAAAAAAAAAAAAAAAAAAAAAAGCCAAAACCAAATCCTCAAAACAACAACATAAGAGAGGGAGAAATAGAGACAGAAGAAAGGAAGGTATGAGTGTACTATAAATTAAAATTAAAAATCTGGGGGTTTGGTTGCCTTTCCCTTACTAATTATAATAAAAAATATCAGCTGTTTCAAAGCTCAGATATAGGATTTCCCCCCCCCCCGAATTTTAAACTCTACAGGAAAATAATCAAAGCTAACCAAATAATTCTTCAAACTTCATTCCTTTCTTCAGCTTTTCATCAGCTACATGTCCAAGACTTTGAGATAGCTGATGATGTTTTGGCTGATTGCAGATTCAAAGTAAGCCATAAAAAGGCTACTTTATTTTATGTGTTGTATAATATTTCACCGAGTTTAATATTTTTATGATGTGCATTGTGCACATGATATGCCTACAAGATAGACATCGTTTAGAAAGTAAATTAAATAATTTCACAGTCCTTGTATTCAAAACGTGCTATGAGTAAAAATATTTAAAGGGAAGATAATATTTACTGTGAACTATTTCTTCACTTTGAAGTGGAAAGTGAAGTATTCTGTACCTAAATGGAAAATGACTCATTTTCAGAACATAAATCAGTGTTTTAACTAAATTGAATTAATTGACATTTGGTATCTCAAGGAGTAGATTGTAATTTTTCAGCTATTTCCAAGTCTAAATACCTTGTCCATAAAACGTGGGAAATGAAGGTTCATAAAAGGGGGAAAAATAAAAACTCCTTTTTACTGGTTAATCTTTCTTGCAAATGTTTCTTCCAGGAATATATAGCTTCTCTGGTAATGGATGCAATCATTCACAGGGATGTTCAGGGGCCTAGAGCAACCCCCTGCAAACCCAAATTGCAAATAAACCCATCTCAATCATGGAAGAAACAAAGCTCTCTGTATTAAAATAGAGCCATCCATAGAGTGGGAAACCATACTTGAGTAGGGAGAACATATTTCCTTAGTCCTGAAATGGATGATGTGTTTGGGTTTCAGTTCCACAATGAAAAGGAACAGATATTCTGTGCAGTTCTACAGAAGTAACAGGGGACAGGATCCTGAGTGAATTAAAAATACTGGAAAAAGTCTCTGTAGTTTTAATTGAGCAAGGATTTTACTCAGCATTCCAACTGTATGAAGACATTTAAAATATACTGTTGCAAATAGAGTTGTAATTTACTCCTGTGAATCCAGCAGGAGAAATCTGAAACCAGAGAGGCAGAACTAAGGTAAGAACATCTTCTATTATATTTAATAACAACAATTGCCAAAGCAGGAGAATAATATCTGTTGGCTGGAGAGCTAAAAAGTCATGCAGGAAAAATTTTGTCTCAGTCTCTCTCACAACCAGCTCAAATCAAAAGCTTGTTTGATTCTTTTACTCTTCTATAAAACAGCCCCATTCCTTCCCTCCAATGAAAGATTTCTGGAATACAAATACAAGGTTCAGGATTAAATTTTGTAATGACAGCAATTATTGCAATTGTTGCTCTTTGGAACACTCCTCTTCTGAAAACCTTTCACCTTCAGCACAGCTCACATGACTAAACAGCTCTTGCTCTACCAGCTGAAATCTAAATATTTTTATTATATTTCTGCACTGTATTTCTACATGACCTAAATCAGGAAGACACTTAGTCACATACCTGATTTTACATATTGGGGTAGTTCCCTTACAATCAAGTTCCTGAAGTTCTTAAAATACAGCATTGTCTCAAGAATAATTTGATTCTCTTGGCTGATTTTTCAACCTAAATAGACTTGCATTTTCATGTGGGCATTTTCCTCTTTTGACCCTTTTGAATTTGACTAGCTGTCCATAATTAACTTCCTGTTTATTTTCACAGCATCATTATGAGAGTAATTAGTTTAAGGGCTGCTGAACTGAATGTGATGCATTAAAAAAGCAGCAATGGCCCAAACCATGGCTTCCTTTCATCTCTTATAAATACACATCCTATGTTCTTAACTAGGTTGTTTGTTTTTGTTAAATGCCTCTGAGAAGTGATATGTTAGAGCTCTACAGCTAGTGATTAAAATATCCCCTACTGAAAAATTTCCTTGGCCTGGTCTTTCATAAATCCTTGCCCAGGTTTCAGGAATTAAAACGTGCTGCCTCTCAGGAAGGAAATGGAAGTAGTTTTGAGGCTATCCCTGGGCTTGCATAATCCTTGTTATTGTTTGGATGTCTGAGAATCTGCCTAAAGCTACAGTAAAGATTGTACAGCACAGCTTGGATCACTGCAGCACTGTACCCTGCATTACCCAATAGGGATTTCTTATCTTAAATCATCCCAAAATCTGGCTGTTATTAACCGGAAGATTGTTTCCACTCTGTAACTCAAGCCATGTCAGACCTCTTTCATGTATTCCTCAGGATTTCTTTCAAATCCTACTGAAACTTTTGTGTAGAGTCATGGCTTCATCATATTCAACATATTTATTTTACTTCACTAACTTATGTTTTCTAGCTGTCTTTCTTTGTCCCTCTATCTAGTCAATCATTAAATTGAATTTGCAAACTCTCCTGGTGACAGGGAAAGAGAAGAAGAGAGAGGAAGGAAAGGAAGGAAAGGAAGGAAAGGAAGGAAAGGAAGGAAAGGAAAGGAAGGAAAGGAAGGAAAGGAAAGGAAGGAAAGGAAGGAAAGGAAGGAAGGAAAGGAAGGAAGGAAAGGAAGGAAGGAAAGGAAGGAAGGAAAGGAAGGAAGGAAAGGAAGGAAGGAAAGGAAGGAAGGAAAGGAAGGAAGGAAAGGAAGGAAGGAAAGGAAGGAAGGAAAGGAAGGAAAGGAAGGAAGGAAAGGAAGGAAAGGAAGGAAAGGAAGGAAAGGAAGGAAGGAAAGGAAGGAAAGGAAGGAAAGGAAGGAAAGGAAGGAAAGGAAGGAAAGGAAGGAAAGGAAGGAAAGGAAGGAAAGGAAGGAAAGGAAGGAAAGGAAGGAAAGGAAGGAAAGGAAGGAAAGGAAGGAAAGGAAGGAAAGGAAGGAAAGGAAGGAAGGAAGGAAGGAAGGAAGGAAGGAAGGAAGGAAGGAAGGAAGGAAGGAAGGAAGGAAGGAAGGAAGGAAGGAAGGAAGGAAGGAAGGAAGGAAGGAAGGAAGGAAGGAAGGAAGGAAGGAAGGAAGGAAGGAAGGAAGGAAGGAAGGAAGGAAGGAAGGAAGGAAGGAAGGAAGGAAGGAAGGAAGGAAGGAAGGAAGGAAGGAAGGAAGGAAGGAAGGAAGGAAGGAAGGAAGGAAGGAAGGAAGGAAGGAAGGAAGGAAGGAAGGAAGGAAGGAAGGAAGGAAGGAAGGAAGGAAGGAAGGAAGGAAGGGAAAGAAAGAAAGAAAGAAAGAAAGAAAGAAAGAAAGAAAGAAAGAAAGAAAAAAAAGAAA
This sequence comes from Vidua chalybeata, assembly GCF_026979565.1. Classification (NCBI taxonomy): domain Eukaryota; kingdom Metazoa; phylum Chordata; class Aves; order Passeriformes; family Viduidae; genus Vidua; species Vidua chalybeata. Next base: position 7,241,466 of record NC_071539.1, on the reverse strand, counting down.
GAAAGAAAGAAAGAAAGAAAGAAAGAAAGAAAGAAAGAAAGAAAGAGACAGAAAGAAAGAGACAGAAAGAAAGAAAGAAAGAAAGAAAGAAAGAAAGAAAGAAAGAAAGAAAGAAAGAAAGAAAGAAAGAAAGAAAGAAAGAAAAGGAAAGAAGGAAAGAAAGAAAGAAAAAAAATTACATTTTCTGTTTTTTATTTTTCTTTTCACTGCTTGGAGAATAAGTCTAATGATAATTCACTGGAAATGGAACCATTAATTTATCCACTGGCAATTTTTGAGAGAAATTTTAGGGTGGCCAGACTTATTAATCTGGAAGTATTCTTCTATATTTTAATGATTTGCTTTTGCTTTCAGCACACCTATCAGGAACTGAAGAAGTTATTTGGACATATTTGAAAATAGGGCTTTCCACAGAAAGCTTCATCTGCTCATTTATTATTTGCCTTGAAGCTCTCATCAAAGGTAGATGACAGAATGTTTTTCCAGCTACCTGCCCTAAATCCTTTGAAGAGGCTTATTTATGTCATTATTACAGTATAAATGTATTGAAATTAAAAGGGTTTTACCATTTGCAAACTTTCCACCCCTTACAACAGGAATTTAAATGCATGCAGCTGTTACTTTTTCTCAGTTCCAGGAACTAAAAGAAGGTTAGTTTCCAGAGCCTCCCTCATGGAAATTTCACTGCCCTGGAAAGGCCTTTAGAAGTCTGTTTGGTGAGGGCTGCACTGAGGCACCTGAGAGCTGGTGAACAATAAAAAGGGTTTCTCAGCTCCCTCTGCGGGAATATTCCTACCTGAGGCTCTGGAAGCAACTGCTGAAAGAACAGAGAGTGGCTCTCACACAATTCCCGCAAGGAGCAGCCTTCATCTGATCCCTCCGTGATCCCCTTCCTTTGTCTGGCACTGTGCAGCCTTGGACCCTCTCCAGTTGCTGCCTCCTCGCTCCTCGCGCATGGGAAGAGAAAGAGTTGCTGTCCAAGGTACCTCTGCGGCGTCCACGCGCAATTTTAGTGGGCAGCCCCATCAGGGATGCTTTTAACTCTTTGTTTAATCTTCTGCCACTAAAATCTACTGCAAAAGGTTGACAAACTTTACATTCCATTCACGTGAAATCCAGAAAAGACAGACAGCTTTGTCCATTTCCAGCAGCGGGGAGAAAGTACATGGGCAACCCCCAAAGACATCTCACTTGGACTGTCACGCTTGCAATCACTGAGGCCAGGCTTCAGGAGCAATCAATTACAGCTGATATCAGTTTTTCAGGTGTTCATCGATTTTCCAGTGCAGTTTTTTGTGTTTTTTTTTTTTTTGTTTGGGGGGGGGGGGGGTTGGTTTTTTGGGGTTTTTTTTGTGAAACTTCACTAAGTACATGAGGTGTTTCAGTCAGCTTTCTTCAACCAGAAATCTCTTTCCTGATATTCATTATGTTTTGCTTGTCTATTAAACCTACCAAGAGCTGAAGATAAAACTCAGGGGGTTTTCACAGTTATTAGTCCCAGATCTGTGCACTGGTGATGCATTTCCCATGACAGAAAATGCTTGAGGTAAATTACTGTGGAAAAGGAACCCTTCATTTCTTTCCATGACAGGGAAAAATGGATGATTTAAAATTTGGACAGGTTTGTGGTCTGCCCAATTTGAGTGGTTTTGCTCTGTACCATGGTAAAGCTTAAAAGTATTATACAGCTTGGGGGAAAATATCCACTGTGTAGTAATTGCAGTTCTGTGCTTGCTTTCTGTTTACACATTATTATCTGACTGCCCATTTAGGAGAAATAATTAGAACTCAGTTAATTATAAATAGGACAGATTTGTTCTTTGTGACAAATTCCTTAATGCAACTTATTACCCTTGGCAGAGAAGCTACCATGGCATGAACCTCTAAAATAAAACCTGCATGGTGACCTTTCCATCTGTCAAACTATCAGAAATTAAGAGATTAACAGCAAAGAGGATGAGAGCTTGAAGTCTGGTTCTCAAGCATGGATAGGATGTGTTATTTATTTGACAGGCTGATTTTCCTTCATTTCACCATTTTGATCTTCTCCCCTGCCATACCAGGACACCTGTGGGGGACCAAGCAGACCAATGGACAGCTCCTGCTTTCAGCTACACCTGCAGAACATTGAAAAACTCCATTCAGCTGTGCCAACATTCAGCAAAAGGTAAATGTTACTCATGGGGTGCTGACAAATCTAGAGGTTTTTAGTGAGATATTGTGGCAGACATAAGGGAAATAAACATTCCTTCCATATGATGGAAATAAAATACTTGAGTTGTGTCCAGTTTCAGAGCGTATTGGACCAATGCAAAGAAACCTGTTGGTACAGGAACTTGAAGGGACTGGGGCTATCACCCCAACTACAGTAATTAATCACATAATGAAATGAAAATTGACCTGTGATAATATGTTCCAGTTGCAGGTCTATGCATCCATGTATTTCATTCAACAGATATTTCACGTCCTTGTTGAAGTTTCAAGTCTGCTTTCATCCACTTTTAAAGTTTTCTTCTGCCCTGCCCTCTCTCTCTCTGTGTCTTGCAGCAGTTAAAGCAAAAAGATGGAGAAACCATTCTGCTACAGTGATCCATCACATCAGAAATATATTTGATGCCTTGACTTGAGGGAAGCAAAAAAGATCCTTCTTTGTATCAGAATCTACTGGGTCCTGGCTGAGGTTCAGAGCACACAGAGCACCTACTCTCCACTGAAAGCATAAATGCCGCTGTTTCATAAAAAGTCAGTATCTCTAAGATACTGGAATTTGAAACTAAAATCCTGCAGTTGCATAATTTATTTAGAAATTCAGTCACTTTTATTCAGACACTGTCAATATTACGAAGACTTAAGTAAACAGCTTTGTCTTAAAATGTGATTGCTTTGTTAACTGCAGAGACTAGAATACGGGATTGGGTATTAGATAACGAGATATCAGAGAAGCACACACCTTTCTGGAAAGAGAGGCAGTCTGAGGGTAGCAATTCTGTGTTTAAGCATCACCTAAGCGGGTTGGCAAGGAAGGTGCTCCGGGAGGCAGTGCCTCCTGTGGTTTGAAAGTGACTCAGAGCAGCCCTTCCCCGTTGGGATGAGCTGACTTGGAGCAGGCTGTTGCTCACCAGCCTTGCCCACCCTCCTGCAGATGCTCCCGGCCCTGCTGGCTGTTCCTGCTGCCAACTGGGAACCTCCCACAGCCCAAACCTCGCAGGCACAGGCACTGCAAATGTCATGGGCTGCAAAAGATGGCAGCTCTGATCCTGCTCAAAAACACCCAGCTGAGAACTGGCAAACTGATCTGCAGCCTACAGAAAATCTCACACAGGGAAACCTTTTCTGATTGGGCGCGGCCTCTTGTTTACACAGAATTTTGAACCTAAATGTCCCTATTTGAAGCATGAAATAGAAGGAAAGTGAACATTTAGAAATGTAGTATTTCTTTTTTCTCTTCTCACTCTAGTATATATGTAACAATTACCTCACAGAAAGGTATTTTTGTGCACCAATATAAAGAAAACTTATCTGTGCAGGTTTTCTCGAGTCTCAAAGTTTTTGATTTCAATTTTCTTGTTTTGTCAGATGCATGTTATTCTAGCAACTGAACTACAGTCAACCTCAACTGGAGAGCCAATAATCAATTTGGAAGCATTAATGACTAAATTCATTAAGTACAAAATTCTCATTTATTTTATATTTCATTAATATTTTCCTAGGGCTTCAGATCAGCTAATACACAAGTCAGACTGGAATAGTTTCCTTATGTCAGAGATTAAACACAGATTTTTTCCTCTTCATCAAACTGTTTCTAACTTATCCTTGTGCAGACCACTGAGCCCCTCATACAGCAGCAGTTTCATAAATACAAATTATATTGCAGCAGTTTTTTCCTTATTTAGCACTTCAAAACAGCAAACCTCCAAACCTGACGAGAAACAGTGAGAAGAGGGAGTATATAGTAGAAAAAAGTTCCTAAGCAGAGAGCAGAAAGATAAAAATGGAACATGCACGTAGCAGAAAACACCAAGCCAATCTTCAGATTCCATGGGTAAATCCAAAGGAAGCTGCTGTGATCCTCCAGACATCTCAAATTGGATATGTGTCAGAGCTTTCCCACACAAGCCTTGTTCTCCTTTCTCAGTTCTGGTAAAATTGTTCCAAACCTTCCAAGATTATTTATCTCCCTTCTCCAGCACTTCCTCTGTTTTTAGCCCAAGCCAAGGAGCGTGGCTGAGGCACATCTACCCTGCCCTTCCTGGCTGCTCCAGAGGAACAAGCTGGTCAGTGGGACAGAGGAGAAGGACAGGGAAACAAGAGAACTTGCTCAGGCTGAAGCCTTGCTTTGCACAGTAGTGGCAGCTGGGGCTGCTCCTCCTGGGCTGATTGATAGAGGACTTCCCCTGGCTGCCCTGCTCCCAGGGGGAAAAGTCCAGCAACATGCACAGAAACCCTCCCTGAGGGCTGCAGCTGCACCTGCTCTCTCCAGTCTGGGTAATGCCCAGGGGAGCAGCCTGCCAGGACAAGCCTCGTGTGTCCTCACTGTGGGCACTTTTCTCTTCATGTCCCCTGACCTGGGACTGAATTCACTCCCTGGGTGGATGTTGGCAAGCTGGATTTCCCCACCTGAAATCCAGGTGTGTTGGCTTGGCCATGGCTCCCCTGCCTCCTCGTGCCGTGTACTGGCCCAGGCAGAGTCAGTGCCTGTGTCAGCCCTGTCTGTGCACCCCAGCAGTGCCAACAGAAAAAAATCCAGTTATAATTTTAATCAACCTGTGGGTTCTGAGCCCTCAGTTAGACTGTATTCACACTCTCAGTGATTTGAATAATACCATAAAGGCTTAATCCTCATTCAACCTATTTAATTTTAAATGAAAATAGACTGTCTTTAAATCACCTGAAATCAGCATTTGTGTCTTCAACTAAACAAATATTTGCTAGTCTGTTGAGAAGATCCTGTTCTTTCCTAATACCAGAGTACAACTGTGACCCCAGCAATGCTTGTCAGGTTTCTGCAGGAATTGAAAACAAACCACTGTCCTGGTAAATACAATATTGCAACTGGAAATGCAGGTGAGATAACCAGAAAAGAAAATAGTCCACAGATGCTCAGGTAATTTATGCACACTGGAAATTATTGTAACAATACTTATCTTACATTTAGTTAAGGAAGAAAACTACTGGGTCATCTTTCTAATTCTCTCTTAAAAACTATACTTCCTTTTAAGCAAGTTTATGACAAATTCTTTTGAAAGGAAACTTCATTAACTCCAACATTAAATGCAGAATTTTGCAAATATGGCATAACCCATATAATTCTCTAGGAGCAATAGGAAAGGCCAGGACTATTCTCAGTAAGATCTTACTAGAATCTTACTGTCACAGTTGCCTATTGCAATTAAAGCTCAATTGTAAAGCATGGTACCAATCTATGTCCACACATTCAAATACCTCCCATTAAATACTGTCTTGACACAGGAACTTCTATGTATGAAACAAAATCATATTTCTAGAACTAAAGAAAAGAATGCAATAAAACACTCCAGTTCATGTCTGATGGGACAGCATTAAATGTAGAAACTTCATCTAGAAAACAACATTTACCACGTTGCTTAATGTGCTTTAGAGCCCAGTTTCTATGTGTTGGAGAAATAACATCTTTGCTACTCTCTACTGAAGAGACCAGGCATAGGAAGGATTCTGGATTTGCAGATAACCATTTACATGAGGCATTCAATTTCCTTTTGACAACCACAATTATAACATCACCAAGTGCATGTATATGCTGGTGTCCTGGGCCTCCTCAGCAAGGCTGACAATTTAGAACAAAGAATATTTAGGATACACTTTCAGTAGCAGGAAATGGAGACGTCTGTGTTGATGCATACATTTCCAAAGCTGAAAGGACAAGACTTCAGTCTACAGCTATAAATTATTCATAGCATATTCTGACACACTGGGGAAAATCCCTGAATATTCATATGCCACACAACTGGTAAAGTCCCTATAAATTTGGGAAATGATGATGTTCTGGAAACTTTTCTTATTTTCATTACACAAAACTGATGGGACAAGCTGTGCCACAGTGGATTTCACCAATACAAGACATGCAATCAGATGAATTTCTGGAAGACCTAAGCCTTGACTTATAGTTCCTATTTTTTTAGGCAATTTTCCCCAGAACAACTGGGGATGCCAGGAATTTGAGAATTGTATTCTGAAACCACAGGCATTCATAAAATATTACTCATTGTATTGCAGTCATTTGTAAATCAGTTTGGAAATTGTTTTCATAATCTGTCCATATTCAATAAAGTAAACATCTGATCTATGATTCTCCATTCCCATAAATCTTATTTAGCTGGACAAAATGAGTGCAAAATATAACTATTCCAATTTGATTACATCTATTGTACATTAATGAAATTGACTACTTTGTGCCCTTGATGATAAAGAATGTAAGTGTCCAATGATTGCCTCTGAATAAAAAAAAAATCACTATTTCTGCAATGTTATTAATTTTTATTACAGAAATATGCTACAGCCCTAGGCAAGAACTGGAAAATCAAGAACGTGGTGTTTTTTTCCTTTTGAAATATCCTTTGATTTAACCAAGCAGATCTTCACTGACCATACATGTTGTGTGCATGTCATACACTTTGTATGAGCTGAGATGTGATTCTCTCACATGGCTTAAAACACCTTTAGATTAATGCTAAAGCACCCTTTTATTTCTGTGAGGAATCAGTAGGATTCAGATATCTGCTTTAGGGAGAAATGAATTATGCTAGTTCATAATGAATTATGCTATGAATTTGTACTAGTTCAGCCTGTCCTGGGAGTCAGGATCACTGGTTCAGATGAATGCACTCGGATCTCATGCTGGATGTCTTCTCTGAAGTCACACAGCAGCAAATCAGTGACAGAGTCAGGATGGAACTGCAATTTTCTGGCTCTTCCTATGATGCCTTTGCTTCCAGATATTACTTCCTTGCTTTTGAGACTCATGCACAACAAATTTTAACTTTGTCTACGGATGCAACATCAGGTTTAAAAATGCCAAAACCAAGAAGCCCACACTGAAAAGCCATGTTTGTAACACTGACTTCTCATTGCTGCACACATAATTCCCACTGACACGAGCACTAATGTGGCATTTCAGCCTGGTGCACTGGGAATTCAGCTGCTGAAGGAGGGGAAGCACACAGTCCTCAGGTGAACCAGCCTCAGGTAGATTTCAATTACTCTCTGCTCTTTCAAAATGACAGTTTCTGATCTCTGATTTCCACTGGCTACTGAGCTTCCAGAAACAAGCATATTGTACATAGCAAACAGTTCTTGTATACACTGGGTCACTAGCCAGATTGTAATGCAGCTTGCCTTTAGTGACACACATCTACTGTCTGCAGCAGTCCAGGACCCACCTAGAAATCCTGATATTCAGCTTCAGAAATGCACAGTAGGGTGTGGATGTTTTTCTCGTGAAAGAAAACAATCCTAAAATTCTGTAGGATTTCCCCATGTAGAAAAAGAATTCCTGGAAAGCTTGGAGCTGTTCAGCATTTCTCAAGATTCCCATCCTTTCTTGGGCACCTCTCTTTGCTCCAGGGTATGTGGTTAAGAAATGCATGTGGGGCAGTCCTCAAGAGGAAATTACAAATGATAAAAAGCCTCTCTGAGGACAAAGAATGATGCATAAGCCAGAGCAGTTTCTGACTCGCATTTTTTATGCATGCAAACCAACCAATTACACATATCTATGCCCATTTCATGGTCCTTAAGCCAGGAGCAATCTTTTACCCAGACCCCTGAACTGCACTGTTCACCCATCCACAGAGACCCTGTCACAGCTATACAAGAGTGAAAGCATAAAAAATCACTTCATATTCCATTCAGTCTGTGCAGATGCAGCAAGAGAGAAACACGGACTGACAAACAGAGCAAAAGCACTGAGCAGTTATGTAACATCCTCCCTAAAACTCTGTAGAGCACTATAACCTTTTAACTTCTGCAAAGGCTGTAATGATACTCACAACTTGTTTACAAAATAGTGATCCCTCTTTAATCATTCTGTATTTCTCATATGTTGTACTGCATATTAAAAGTTTGTAGCTTTTCTAAAATAAATCTTGTTTATGTAACATCAGGCACATGAAATAGAGTTTTCACTCTACAGCAGTTCACACCAAGAAGTACCTCTGTGATTCCTACGTGGCTTCAAGCAATGCTGTCTTTACTGGAAAAGTTTTTTTCCAATTGATTCTCAAAGTTCTGAAAGAAACATCTGAAAATAAAGCAAGTAGTTTATCGTCCCATATGTATACAACTGTATAAGGTTAATTCTTTGAATTTGGCGGCATTTCAGGTAATATTATCCATGCATGAACAGAGAATTCACAAGAACAGAATCCAGACACATGTCCTCCTCCCATAAAATCAGATATACCACACCAAAGGCAAGGCTTCTACAAATTACAATTTTGTGTAAAATAAACAACAAACTGTGGCAATTTTTTCTTCTAAAACTGACAAAAAGCTTTTGGATGTCAAAGGAGAGCTTAACTGATTGCTGAGCCAGTTCCCCTTGCTGTTCAAAATGCCAGCTTTTTGCACTGAAAAGACATTATATTTTACAGAACTGAACATCCCTTCATACATGCACAGACACAAAGAGACAAAAGCAAGCACAGATTTTTATTCCATCGTGTGATGCAACTAATTTGAACTTGTTCACGGTAGCGCTCAGGGAAGCTAATATGCTCTCAAATTAGGCTCTTGAGGTTTGGTTGTGCTCTCATTAGAGGCATTAGCAGAACTCTCAGTGATTTTACCAAGAGCCAGGATTTGGTCCTTAGGAAGATAAGAAAACTTAATATCAAGTGTTGCAATCTTCTTAAAAGATATTGTCATTATTCATTGATTTTCAGAACTAGTATCTTGTAAGTAGTTGGATCATTTGTTGTGATAAGAAGTTCTGCTCATGCCTCTGGCTTTTCTGAGTTTCTTTTTACTTTATATTCTTGTCTAGTAGAAAGATAAATGCTCAATGAACAAGGCTGTTTTAAAGTAATTTTCTTTCATTTTAATTTGCAGGGGTTTGTAAGATTGCAGTGGCTGTGTGCAATTTCTAAAAACACAATAATTTGCATACATTAAGAAGGTGTCTGTGTGAAGTATGTCATTACCTCTGTCTCCTGCAAAGCTTTTCTAGATGAAAAGAGATTCTGATTCGGAATTATGAAACATGTCTATAAATACTGTAGAGAAATTAAATTAATAATACTTGGCAATTATTTCTTTTCTCGAAACATTAATCATTGGGTCTTGTTCAGAACCTATTTAATTCTGAGTATAAGTGAAGACCCACTGGAGCCAGAAAATTTGTCATAAATTGTAACTCCATTTAAGTGACAAAGAAACTAAGAACTGGAAAGTTTAAGAGACTTGCGGCAGTTTTTCAGATTTTTTTTTAACACCAACAACTCTGTGTTCAGAAAAAATATAAGCTTTTTAGAAGTTTTCAAACCTCATACCATGTTCTTTTTGTCACAAAAATGAGCTACTGAGTACTGAAGAGTTTTAAAGTCCTGCCAGTGCCAAGTCTCCTCATGCAGAGCTATTGCATATTCTGGTCTGTGTGTGAACCTATTTTGTGCATATTCAGTTGCATGAAAAAATAATGAAGCAAATTGCATTTATTTAAGGATTGATTACATCAAATAAGTGGTTGAAGGTAAATCAGAGATTTAGAAGGGAACAGTAATTACAGGCAGTGATACAGATATTCACTATAACTCACAAACCACTAGCAAAGTGCATTTGCATGGAGCTCACATCTCTGTATATGGTGTTTTCTGGCCTGGCTGGCCATGCTGCTGAGTTTAGTAGAGGACAATCCTTTCATGGTGCTTTAATGCTGCAACCCCAAGATGAACAGCAGTCCAGAGCATCTTCAGTTATAACCATGGCAACACTTCATCTTCATTTTGGCAGCTCAATTCTTTTGCCCTCCTTTTGAAAACAAAGATGCCTATATTGCCTGCAAGTAATTTTTTTTAACCTGAGTGATAAGAATTGCTCTCAATTTTCCAAATCAAATCTCTCTAATGCCTTATAAAGTGACATTTCTGTCACAGTTCTACTGGAGATTTCTTGCCTGACATACATCTCAAATTGTTCTTTATTTTATCTCATGGATGGCTCACAGCAATACTGTGAGTCAAGGATTGCAGTTGGCTTCTTCCTCCTCCTGTTATTTTCAAAGAACTACTTTCAGGCTTTAATCATGTATGTTTCTACTTATATTGTTGTAGGCAGCATACAGGAATTATTAAATGAGATTTTCTAGCATGTGTTAAACAGGTTGTCTGATTGCTCATGCCTCTTGGCTTGAAAAGATAATTCTATAAAATCATATAATGCAGGACCTTGGTCTATCTCTAGCAGAGCTGATGAGGAGAGGGCTTGCCTTGATCGAGTTACTCCATAATTAGCCCCAGAAATGTTCCTTGGCCCCTTTGCTAGAGCGTCTCAGAACAGCATTTTCACAATGCTGGGTTAACAAGGATAACAACACTTGCACTTGCCTGAGTCTCCTGCTGGCTGGAATTTGTACTGCTTGGAATTTCTGCTTCTGTAAACACTGAGGCACACTGGAAAACAGACTTGGCCACACAATCTTAATCATTTCAAGTAACATCTTTGTTACTGTATTAGTCACATCTTCACAGAGAAAAAGACTATGAAACCTACTGCAATTTTCAGACTCTCCCTCCAGATTTTGTTAAGTTCAGAACCATTATACTATTGACTATGTTTGCTTATTATCACTTTTCATTTGGGTTCTATTGTATTTCCATCTGGAATGTTTAAGGTTTTTCACTCTGGTTCATCTCTAATTCTATTTCCTGTCTTTCATGGTTGAACTCTCTCATCTCTCATTGTTTTATTTACATGAAATAACAGGTCTAGCACTTAGATTTGGTTTTGTACTTGTCATATCACAGAGCAGGATCTTCCCATTAATTACATTCACTCCTCTGCAACTTTAGTCTTTGTTTTGGTTTGAACAATTGTTTAACTTTTAGATACTTAACAAAACTTTGTACTTTTCATTCACATCTTCTGGTATTTGCTATCAGAAAGAGCCTCTATACCACTGTACATCTTAGAGGAATGTATATGAAGCCTTCAAGGTTTGACATTTCAGAAACCTCAGGGACACATCTCATTCCACTTCCCTTGCTCACCTTCAAAAGAAACCCCCAAAAGAGAGATTTTTCTATATTATGCAATGGAAAATTAGATCAGCTAAAACTGTTGGCTTTAACCTTCACTAATTTAACATCTAGTTCATATCTGATTTCTGTGTCCCTGCACTGTAAGAAAGACAGTAACACGAGTTAGCTCCCTAATAAGCTCCCAAATATTTAATTGTTTGTCTTTTGGCTAGAACTGCCCCAAAGACATAGTTTTTATTTCATTTACTTTTTTCAGCCTGTTTTCATTACTCATTTCCTTAGCATGAGAATTATCACCAATTATCATGAAGCTGGGGACTGGGAGGGACACTGCTAGAGCCATGTGCTTACCAGGACTCATCCTTTTGCAGCAGAAAATCAGAGAAACAGACAAAAAACACAGCCTTTCACCTCCTCACCAAACTCAAATGTGTTTCCTGCCTGGAACATGCAAATAGCTATTTTGGGTACAGCTCTGGGGCTGTAAGGTGTAAAGAGCAAGCCTGTCTATGACTGAAATAGCTGTCACAGTGATTCTTGCTCATTAGCTTTCTAAAATCCACTAGCAAATCCAGACAGATCCTTGAAACTTTCCTACAGTCCAAGGCAATGTTCTATTTAAGATTTTAGGGTCTTTCCTGCCAGTTTTCCCAACAGTGAGAACAGCCGTACCCTGGCTCCGTGGGTAAAATAAATAGTTAAAAAAAAAAAAAAAAAAATTAAAATAAAATAGAAAAACCAGCTGTAGGCAAGGACTGGACTGAAAATCGACCCCATCACTTTGCAGGCCCATTTCACTGTCTGACACTGCTCCTCTGTACCACTGACCATCACACACTCAAGTCAAGCGCCCTCCTGTCAGATGGCAGCAGCTGCCAAGGGGTTTGCACATTCTCTGTCTTCCCAGTTTTAGGTGGGAGACAGTGAAATACCTAAATACCTCCCATAGTCAGACATTTCAAACTCAGAAGAAAAAGTCATGCTCTGGAATATTAAATATAGTCTGGTGGAAAAATACTCGACTCCTCTCTAAAACGCTGCGCTGTTAAAAGAATGTGGAGCACCATTTCCTAGTTCTCTATGGGTAGGTGACCTCTATATCACTTACACACTGCTCCATTAGTCAACTCTGCTTTTTCTGGTTCCAACCCTCAGTGAGGAATTCTGCAGACTCCAGCTAATTGTTGCAAAAAAAAAAAAAACAAAACAAAAAAACCAAAAAAAAAAAAACCACAAAAAAAAATTACAGTCCTGAGAATTATTTCTGGATCATCATGACTGCCTGTCACTGTGAGTAAAGCCATTACCTGGAAGTGCTTTTCATGGAACAAAGCAGTTCTCTCCCATTAGTATGGTCTTGTAGGAGCATACAAATGCAGTGAATTTGCTGGCAATGTTCTTAAAGATGTTGCTCCAAAACTTGCAGAGGGCTCTTCTACAGGGAAAAGAGCATCACTGCACTGTTCCCTGCCTTCAAAAAATCAGGTGCTACGGGGTACCTGCAGTATGGATCACTTTGTGGATATCAATTACAGGAAATTCTGCTGACACATCCCTCTATCAAGATTTAATGGGATAGATTTGCCTGTAAATAATGTGCTAAAGTTTGTCACAAAAAAAAATTATTTCCAATGCAAATCACTCTCTTCTTTACCCATTCTTTCCTCTTTTCATAGATAGATAGATAAATAGATAAATAGACAGATTTACAGCCAGAGATGACATCTTGCTACACATGGGACTCATGTGTCTCCAGTCTTTGAAGATAAATATATAAAGTACCAATAGGATGTAGCAGGATAATAAAAACTAATTTTTCTTTCTGGTGAAGAAAACGATAATAAAAGGATGCATGTGAATCTCGCTTGAGGTAATATAGATCAGGTGCTGCTGACAGAGCAGGAAACCATATTCATATTGTTGAGTTCCTGTGCTATTTTTCTAAAATGCAGTGGAGACACTGAAGTGACACCTGGAAGTCTATCACAGCAGTGTCTCTGCAGCTCTGAGCCTCCTGGGATCGCTCAGAGCCTGGAACTCAGAGCTGGACTTGGAAAAGCAAGCTAGATTTATTATAGTAAAGAGATTTTTCTAAGAAATCAATAATTATTTTATCATGACATTATTATAATATGATCCTAAAAATACATATTTCATACCATGGGAAGGAAAAAATAGTAAATGTGACTACTGGATGAAAGGGTATATTTGGTATTCATGGGCAGGATCAGTTCTGTCCTTAGGTTATATAAAATATTTACAGGAGAGGAGTCTGTGAATTTCATTTTGAAGTTGCAAAAAAAGATGCCAGTTCTACAGAGAACTCTGCTCTTTGTGAAGAATCAAAAAAAAATTAAAATCCTCAAACACAAAAATAGTTTTATTTTAGAGATAAAATTTTAAACATTACAATTCCTGAATTGTATGACTTTGACTGGAATATAGCCTTAACATGTACAAATTTCTCATGATTCTGCTGTCACATAAGCCTGGCCTGCAAGAAAATATTTTATAAAGTTAATTTCTTAATTTAAAAAATAAAACAAAATTTAAAATAATATATATAAAACATGTATTGACTAAACTTATTATATTCTCGTCCCTATGCCACCCTTGGCAAACCCTAACAACAGCTCAAAATATCATTTTATTCTGTGGAAAAACTTTTATTAAATGCATGTCCTATGATAGAGACATTCAGTATTACTCAGAAGATTATCTGAGCATTCCAAATCCCACAAAATCCATTTATTTTACTGATAAGCTGTAAGTAGACAGAACTCAAACTTTGTTCTTTTGTTCAAACTGTATTTTATCGCATTTTGTATTTTTCTCATTACCTTCTTTCCAATTGTTTCCAGTTTTTGACAAATCCTACCTGAAGTTCCATACTTCAACTTTTTAAAAAACAATTTTGTAGAAGCCTCTTGTTTAGCAATTAAGTAGTTAAGTTTAGGAGATAAAACTCTAAAGTTAAATGACAAATACTAAATTATAGCTCATTTGGTAATCCTGGTCCTGCAGCTGATATTTCTCAATGCGTTTGCTGCTCTCTTTTTACAGCATGGTTACTCATGCTTTATTTTTATCATTTATTATTTACAAAGAACCATGTGTTCCTCATTCTTCACAAAACAGCAAATGTTCCAGGTCTCTGCCCAGAAAAGCTCAGGATATATGATCAAAAGGATGTGGATTCTTCTGGTTTGAAATGTTCTTGCACATTACATCACAGAACAACCAGCAGGAAAGTCACCAGCTCATCCCAGCCCACTGCTGGTCAATAAGCCCACCACAGCACAGGCCTTCTTTGTTACCATAAAACCCCAATCCATTTCCTTTCCATGATCTCCATTCTTTCAGCACTGCAGAGCTGATGTTTCCATCACATTTTGGTACCCATCTCTAACGTGTGTTTGGATGCTGATTTGTCCTTACAGCTGTTCACTGAAATATAAAGGACTTGAAAAGTGACCACAACCCAAAGCTGCATTACAGAGCACCGCGCCGAATTTCTTTGTTCTTTTAAGTGCAACTCAGCAGCACACACTGGATATCTGGCTTATGTGAATGATAGGTCTATAAATGTAACTTATAGCCCTTTAAATTTGTTCATTCCACCTATGTCTGAGTGCCAGAGACATCATTAAAGTTCCTGATATGCCAATGAACATGATGAAGAATTGCATGAACATGCAGAATTTATTCTTACCCTTCTTTTTACATTGGTTTATGAGCAGTTCATCCTGTGACAACAGAAGTTAAATCCTTTATCTTGCTCTTTGTTTAACCACTTCAGGTTATCAATGAACTCCAATTTTGTAACTTCTGAGACGTGGAAAACCCACTTACTTGAATTTCTCAACATTAAAACAGACAAACCAGTGGTAAATGCTGTTACAGCCACGATCATCTAGGATGAGAAACAGAGCTGGTTCTTTTTCTCAGACCAAGGAGAGTAGCTGCCAAAACTAGAGGGGCTTTCAGGTGTGCCAACTTTTCCTGAGGTCTGAAATAGGAGTTAAATTTAAAGGCAAATCAAGGCCCTCTGAGAAAGGCAGTTTCAAGTTTATAAAACAGACGTGTTACAAGTAAGAGGGAAAGGTAATTTCCCAACCTCCCACATTTATTCTCAGATATGATGTAATTGTGCTCTTCTTTCTAGAGCAAGAATTGTTATTCTTTCTGAAACATCTGGTTGTGAGTCTCAAGATATCTTTGTATCAGTTGTTCAGTTGCTCAGCACTACTGTGAACCTCATCACTCACTTAGATAACCACATTATTGTATTTTATTTTACCTATTTTTCTCCAACAAAGACCCTATGTATCTCAGTGTCAGCTTTGCTTGGTGACCCCAGCAGGACATTGTGGCACCTTTAGAAAAGCCACTTGAAGATGTGAATTTTTGTAGCATGTTAATAGAGTGAATAAAGCTAAGATATGGAGAAGAAGAGAACAAAGAGGTCACCTATCAGAAGAAATTCACTTTGTGACAGTGTTATGGCTACAGAGGAAGTCCATGGCCACAGAGAAATGTTGGAGGAAAAGTCTGTTCTGGAAACACAGTCTCATCTCCCCATCTGTATCCTTCCCTTTGTGACTAAGATTTAAAAATTCAAAGCTGATGGAGGAATAAATGCAGGTTACTTGATGTTGAAGCTAAAATTCAACATTTTTACTCCTCTGTTAAGTTCCTGACTGAACCAAAAAGTACTTTTGGTTTGAAGTAAGATGCATTTCTTCTGTCAGTCATTCAGCTTTGCATTTTCAGGCAAACAAAACCAGAAACGCTTCCCTCCAGCTTAAGAGACTTAGCTATAGGTCAGAAAACTACTATGCTCATCTGGTTAAAAAAAACCAAACAAACAACTAAACCAAAGGAAAAAAGGTCTCAAGAGGTAACTGATTCAACTTATCTCTACTCATGTTTTTAAAGGAAACTGTCAATAATCTTTTCTTTTTATCAACAGCTCAGTTTCTACAGTACAGCCAAGTAAGAATTGGTTGTAATTGTTGATTGCAGGAAGTGATCAAGTGATCACACCCGAGCCTAAAGAAATGGCTTCAGTCATACCTAAGATATTTAGGTATTTTAAGGCTTATATAAACACTCTTCTGACTCCCTTTCAAAAATGCAAGTCATATTTTGGGAACAGTTTTGTTTCAATGACAAATGATTTTACATTTCAGAAATAAGATTTCAAAACTGAAGTTGTCAGTACTTCAAAGTTTCCAATTCATCTAACTTTCCTCTGAGATTCAGTACATTCCTCTCTCAAAAGAAGATGATGATAATCCATAACTTCTAAAACTTCTAAAAGGTTTTGCAGTGCTTAAGAGAAAAATGTTACAAAAATTGAAAACATTTTTGCTATATTAGTTAAAATAGAAGAGTGACGCCTCGGTTGAACTTCAGTTCACACTTTAAAGAGATTATAAGTGGTTTTGTCATGTTATTTTTGTAAATGTTTTTAGCTCTGAAAATATTTTAATTTCTTTACTGCAAATGGCACACATATAAAAGCATACAAAATGCACAGTGCCAACACAGCTCCCAGAAACATTCATTTACCTGGCCTTATCTTATTCTTCATATTTTTATCTGAAATTACACAGCTGTATTGGAAAGGAATAACTCATATATTGCCTTTTATCCTAAGAAGGTGCTGTGGAAATGAACTTGTAGATTGTGTGTAGGAATCGTGACCAGAGCTCCATAGCCTGACAGCTCCCAGTAACTGCTCAACAGGTTGGGGCAGAAATAAAGGATAAGGAGGGGAGCTGAAGGAGTGCTGAGTGCTTTGGAAGGAGTTACAATTAAGGTGGGCAGAATGTAATTTTTTTTTAGCTGGAATTTAAGCAAGACAGCAGAGCCAACATGCCAGTAATGTAAGAAAATTAAGATGTGGGCACAGTAGATATTTTGATCACTATTAACTTCACAGTTCTCGTAGGGTGATAGCACAATCTGTTACCACTAGAAGAACTGTAAAGCTTTAATTGAACACATTAAAGTCTCTTTATCCATTATTGGAGTAAAGACTTCAATATTATACAGTCAAAGTGCATTTTCTGAATCCTTAACAGAAACACCACTCAGTTTCTGAACCAAAGTTTGCATAAACAGTGCTTAAGCAGCAATTTCCTTGATCTGATTTATGAAGAGGCACTGAGACTGGAAGATCAGTATTCCAGAATCAGCTTCTGGAAGGATTTTTAGCACATCAGTAAGAAACATCCTGTCACAAGCAGTAGATACACACTAGGCAAGGTATCTTAAGCAAAAGGAAACAGCAGACAAGCAGAAATACAGAAAATAAAGCAAAAATTCAGATGAAATCACTCCATACTTCAGAGAAGGACAAGGGATTTGAGAGCTTCCAAAGCAGAGAAAGACAAGACCCAACCTTTTCTCCAAAGTGCCTCCATCTATTCATTTGGTTACAGAGCAAAGCAGGATGACATGCAGTAATCCAAATAAAGTGAGTAAAGGGGAATGCATTAAAAAAATTAGGCTGTTGTCTCCTCCTTGGACCTATCAAATAGTTCTTTTGCCAAAGTACAAATTCTCCACATGCCCTCCAGCTTTCACACCTCAGCAATGCTTTTGCTCTCAATCAGCCTGACACTTCCCAAGTTAATTCTTTTGCCATGAGCTTCTCTAAACAAATCCCCCAGCACACACTGCATCTTCCTCCTTGCCTCATGAAACAGGGATCTCACTTAATCCCTATTTTCTCCCTTGTATCTAAGCAAATGCATATGTCTACTACACATGATATCTTAATCACTAGAACCTTCTGAAGAAAAGTTTCAACATCTGCTGTATCTTAATTATAGCATCTCAAGGGACACCAGCTGACTCTGACATTAGTTAGCAAAGCCTTTCCTATTAGGAATTCTTTGGAGGCCAAATTATTCACCTGAACAATGCAACAACACAGCAGGTGAAATACTCTGATGCAGCAAAGCAGCACAAGATCTATTTGCCTTCCAAAGCCTCATGCAGGATTTACTTTAAGCCTACACCAGGGAAGGTAAATGCCTCTCTGCAAAAAGATGAATTCCACTCCAAAAGAGGTGGAGTTGTTCTGTAAAGAGCAAGCCTCTGCCAGGTATAAATTGCCACAATGCTGTTGTCATGGAGCTGTGAGAATTTATCCCTGCTGAGGATCTGCTCCAGGATTTTCCAGCTTTTATTGCTGGGTGTGTATTGTTGTAGTGAAAGGTTGCCTGTCATGGTGAAAACGAGCACAGCACAGTGATTTGTTTGTATTTATAGTTATAGCTCTGTGGTTTTGTGTCTGTTAGTCATTGTTTTTTTTTTGTTTTTTCCTGATCACATCTGCTCATGCTACTTTCTGAATATGAAATCCCCCACTAAGATGAGCTGTCAGTAACAGCTTTTTATCAGAGTTTATACGTCTCTGCTGGCCCTGGGACATGTGCAGCTAATGACATGATTGCAACTGAGGCAGCAGAAGTAGGGAAGCTTGCTAGCGACAAGTTAAAGAGAAGCAGTGCTAGGAAAGTTTAGATAAATTCCTGGTCTAAGCCCTCAGTTTACATGACCAGGTAACATCCCTGACTAAGTGAGGAAGTGTTTCTTTTTCAAAATTATGAACAAATTATTTAAAAGTCAACCAAAAGTGGACAATTAAAACTTGTAACAACTTGTAAAACTTTATTTTTTTGCTTTATTCAGTTGCACAGCTGTGCAGAATTTCTCTGACATAGCTGGTTGTAATGAGAATGTCTTATTTTTTGGGATTAGATTTACAAAAGCTCCAAGAGATTTGTAAAAGCAAATCTCATGTCTTTCTCTGAGTCTTGTGTTATTGTATCAGTCATGTTTGCTTTGAAAATAACCTCTAAGTGCAGTGGGGTTTTTATTCTGTTCTTTACATTTGGGACAGGTAGTCAAACTGGCCCAAAGCCGAAGTAAAAATATTTCCCCTGCACTGGAGTCTTATTAATATAAGACATATAGATATGAAAGAATTCCTAAAATAAAACTGGTTTCCCTGGCACTGACAAACTAGAAGGCAGCTTTCAAAGAATCAGTTTTTCAAAAGACAGACTTCAGAGCCCAGTGGTGCACTTTAATCACTTGCTTTACAGAGATATTTCTCACATAAGCGTGAGATGCGAATGATTATTCTCACCCTATCTCAGCCTGTTAGACCTGATTGCTGCTGATGTACATTCTTTAAAGAACTTTAAAATCCAGAGTGAACTTTTTATTCTCTCTTTGTCAAAGAACCCCAGTCAAATTTTGTCTGCTACCATCTACACATCCCAATATGTTAAGATAATATTTTGTTAGCAACTGAAAAAAAGATGCCTTTTTTTTTTTACTCTCTGTAGTCAAAATGAATATCTGTTATGAATATGCCTAGAACCATTAAATAATGAGCCTGAAACAAAGTTTATTCATGAATGACAGAAAACCCAAAAAGAAAAATGCAGGAGAATTTGTTTGTGGCAGACTAGTCTGACATTTCCAAACTCCTGTTATTTAAAAGTGACTTCCTTGCTATTAATCCTGTCTTGCCATTTTTGTAACAGCAGAAGAAAAGATGAACTGAAGTGGGTGTATTACCATAACTGGTGACCCAGCAGCTTTTCCCTTGGCAGGTGCTGGAATCAAATGGGGAACCTGTTCTCTTCTCACCGAGGTGATGTACACACTTCTCTGCATGGCTGCCTCTCTTGCTGTGAAACGCTGTAACATACAGAGATCCTTGTGCTGCCTCTCCACATGACACCACATCAAACATAAAGAATACCAAATGACCTAAGGGGTGACACTGAATCACTCCGGAACTGGCCCAGCTGGACTGAAAAATTTCAGAGCACCTCTCATATTCAAGCATCTGAGCAAGGACATAAGGATTTGGCCTTCTGAGCTGGTGGGACAGACACACGTTCAGGATCCCTCAAACACAGGTCTCAGAAGAGTCTTTCCTTATATCCTCCCTTTTAGGCAGTGCATCTTTTCTGTCTGTCAGCAAACAATTCCTGATCTGTGTGATAGGAGCTATTTAACCAACTCAGGTATTTCAGTAAAAAAAAAAGGAAAAAGGGGAAAAAAAAGAAAGACCCATCATTAATAAAAAATATTGTTAGGGGTTGAAATTGAACATGAATTATAAAAAAGGAGCATCTGAAACACAAATTTCCTGCTCAGCAGAGGAAAGAAATGACTTGGGAACCAGTGCAGCAGAGGAAAGCCAAAAATTGTAATGAAAAAAGCTTTGATGGCTCCAAGGGAACTGAGGAAAGCACATTCTTCATCTGATAAGGGGTTTATGTGGGAGATCATCCCTGACTTCCAAGAAGAGTGTTCCCAGAGTGACATCAGCTGTCTAGAGGCCACAGACTGAGGTTCAGCTTGGCCCTGGCTGGGGTTTCCAGCACAAAGTACAGCTTGAGAACTGCTCCTGGGCAAGGTGCACAGATGGGGAAAGAGCTCCCTTTAACCTCCACACTGAGCATGGAAGCAGGACTCTCACACCTACATGCAGGTGTAAAAAACCCTATGTTGAAGAAATTCCAGCCCTTCTCTTAATTAGTAGGAAGTTGTGTGGTATAGAGGATAACCCTAGGCTGGGAATCAGTAGGAACAGGTACTGTCCTGCCAGTGTCCCACTGTGTAGGCTTGAGTAAATCAGTTTACAAATTATAAAAACAGTTCTAATAATGATCAATAACACAATGATCAATAACAAGACACAATGATCCCATAACACAACTACAGGTTCAGTCTAAATCAATTACTACTTGAAGAAGAATATATTTTCCAGAAAAAATAAAACTCAAGGAATCTTGATTTTAAAAACTCCAGGCAGAGAACCCACAATGATCCTTTAAAAATAGTTTCAATGGTTTATTACCATTATTACAGAAATGTGCACCTAGAGTCTCACTTTGCCTAACTTCTAACTTCACACCATTTTATTTCCTTATAACTGCTATGTTGAAGTTTTTCAGCCTCATATTCTGTGCCTTATAGAGGCACAGGCTGGGACAAATTACCTCTGCTTAAACTAAATAGGTTCAAGTCCTTGAATGCCTTGCTGCAAAAAATCATCCTCTAAGCCTTCACCAGCTCTTTATTCCTGTCTGACACATGAATCTGTATCTTCACATGGACTCAGCTGTTGGGGAAGTTATCACATCACTACTGACACAGGATAGCTCCATCAGCACTGCTGGAAGGTTCTCTTTGGGCCACTTCTAGGCCTTTGGTGTGACAGTAAAACCCTGTATTCCCCCAGTTATCTATCATGTTCCCCCACAAACCTTTCAGTTATTATTTCACAGGTCAGTCATTCATCCTGCAATAATAATTTAGAATCATAGATCCATATAATAGCCTGAGTTGGAAGGGATCCATAAAGATCATCCAAGTCCAGTTCCTTGCCCTTCAAAAGACA
The DNA here is from genome assembly GCF_026979565.1 of Vidua chalybeata. NCBI lineage: Eukaryota > Metazoa > Chordata > Aves > Passeriformes > Viduidae > Vidua > Vidua chalybeata. The sequence goes on along the minus strand of NC_071539.1, from coordinate 7,219,794 downwards.
GGAGTATACCTTCAGTTTTGCTGAAGTGTATATGATTTATTAACCACTTCATACACTAAATTTATTTCCAAAGGCCCAAAATTTATTCTATCTACATAAATTTACCATTAGTTATTTTTAAAATAATTTCCCAGCCTTTAAAAGAAATGGGAAATAGAGCATGACCCAACAATCCCTAAGGGAGCCTATTAGATAATAATTCCCACTTTGCATATTAAGACTACCAGATAAGCAGGTTTAGGTCCTTTTAATATGTTGCCCAGTTTAATTTGCATTATTCTCATTCCTTAATCAAAGGTTGTGTGCTACCATGACAAATGCCCCAAGAAAGTCCATTACATCAGCACCAGAACATTCATCAACCAAACCTCATATATCAGAAGAAAGTTATTGAGTTAGTCCAACAAGATATATTTTCCATAAACCAATAAGAACTGCCATATATTACATTATTCCTGATTATTTTGCTAATAATATCCCATATCAGTCTTCCATTATTTTGCCAGAGATTGGCACCAGGCAGAAAGGCCTGTAATTATGAAGCCATCCCATTTAAAATTCTGGCACAGTATTTGCCTTCCCAGTGCTATATCAATTAATAAAAACCAACATTAACAGTCCAGAGACATTCTTAAGCAGTTCCTTGAATACTCCCTGATGAATGTTTTTGGAACTGCTGATCATAAAATGTCTCAACTTTCTGAGCTGTTTAACAACCTCTGCACTCAGTGATGGAATTTCCCAATCTCTTTCTCTGCCTGCACAAAATGCTGGTAACAGCACTTACTCCCAAAATGCCTCGAGATCTGTGGTTTAAAGACAATTCTTAAGACCCAGGTATTTAGGTTTTCTAACTCCTCTGTGTTGCATTACCTCTCCAGTGAGTAAGAATATTCCTACTTCAATATTGTTTTTTGTTTTATATTGAACAGGATCTGAGGAACAAAGTCCTCTCATATCTTTTTCTTACTGCCTACCATGAATTTATATGGCAACATGAAACCTTTTGCTGCCAGGAAGTCCCTTATGTCAGTAGCCATGTGGAGCTGCTCTAAATGGATGCTCTGATGAATCCAGTAATTTCTGAAGGTTTGTTAAGTACAACAAACAAAAGCAGTTAATATAGTAAGAAGACTATGTCTCATCTATATCAATAGATGAGCAATCACTAGTGGATAAAATCTAATTAGAGCACCAAATTTTCACTTTGAGATCTGAAGAAAGTTTTTGTACTGAAGAAAAAAATTATGAGAAGAAAATCCTTTCAAATCTTCCTTTCATTTCAGGGCCAGCATGTTTTAGGTACTAGTACAGCAGAAACATTTTTAGCAATACTCAACCATTTAAGCCAGACTTTCATGAACTCTATATGCAAATTTTCTACCTAAGCATTTTTTCCTAATTTAGGGTAAATTTATGTGTTTAAATTGCACTCACTCATGTAATGGCAATGCAGTGCAGATATACCAAAACACAGCCAGGCTGGATACTGTCACCCATCCAGCACAGACATCAGGAGCCTGGAGTAGATAAATGCCTGCATAATTATGCAGCTTCTAAAACGTATTTTGGAACATCAGTGAGCTATATGAAACTAAAATCCTATGGGCATCTGAAGAAAAGATAGATTTCAAACTACCTAAGATGGTCAGGTGTAATGGGAAGCACAACAGACCAAACAGTAGTGATGGGAAAATGCAGACTTGAAAGTATTTAGGCAAGTTAGTTGTCTTCAGAATACTCCCCCTGATCAAAACTTGCCCTCAGATACTCTGAGCATAAATAGAAGCATCCTCAGAAGCATCAAACAGAACTTATAAAGAGGTAAAAACACAGTGCTTGTCATTAAAAATGGGGCAAAAAGAGCTGGGAAGCTTATTTCCAGTTACAGCAGAAATACTGTAACAAAGAAATTATTTTAATACCTAGATGAAAATAAGGAGAGGAGTAATCAGCATTGCAGACTGATTTTTCTGCAGCACTGCCACAGGTATTATAAGCAGGCAAAACACAGTAGGTATATTTAATATGAACTTTGCAATTTGGCCATAAAGAGCTGGGGGAAAACCATAGTCTAGAAAAATCCCACTTACATGATTGCTTAGCTTTACTCAGAAAATAGTTACTGGTGATTCACTGTCAAACTAGAGGGTTTTCCTGAGTGGCATTCCAGCATGTAATTCAGTATTTTGATTAATGATTTGGCTAAAGGAATAGAAGGCATATTAGTTAAATTTACAGGGAATATAAATCTAGAAAAAGCTTAAGAGAATAAGACAAGGATGTGCTCAAATTAAAAAAAACGTCTAAATAAAGGGGGGAAATGGTTTTGAAGAAGCAGCATACAGGTGGTTGCATACAGCATCAAATTCTGAAGTTAGGTAGGACCAATCAACCACAAAAACCACAGTGGCTAAGAAAACGATTCAGTAATATCACCAGAGGTAACAGGATCACAAGTTTGACACCACTCAACAGGATCCTGGTGTTGCAATACCACAAAGAGATGTAGAAACAGAAATACTGCATGAAGAATTTCTTCTGGTACTTGTCCATTTTGGGTCATTACTAAAGTAAATCAGTCTAAGAGAAGTAACAAAGATGATCAAGGTCTAGAAAACCCAGCCTGTGTGACAAGGTTTAAAGAACTGGCATTATTTACTCTTTTAGAAGAGAAAATTACAGGAAGATGCAATAATTTTCTTAAAATGTGTGCAGAGCAGCTACAAAAGAAAATGAAATATATCCTTATACACATCAATTTTGTCTAAAGCAAATAGAACAAAGGGCATAAACTTCATCAATGCTTGCTTAAATAAGGTCAACAGGAAAAACTCAGTAGGATAGTTAAGAACTGGAACTGATTATCTGTTGTGGATTTCCCACATTGTATGACTTTCAATGGGGTTGCAGAATCAATCCAAATACATTTGTGCTACACTGCAATCGCAGCAGCTGCAGGACCAGTGCATCTCTGGGGGTTCTAAATCTTCCATGAAACCTTTTCCTACTTCACAAATGAGGAATGGTCAGGTTAAACTGCAAGTTACTGCAGCACTTGTGTAGATGAGGCCCCTATCCATGCACTCTGTTCAATAGAGTCAGTGAAAGGTTTGTGTTGACTTCAGCAGATGCACATCGGGGTCCAAATTCAGGAAAACTTCAGAGCATGGCCATTGACATGTAACTTTCTTGGGATCTGCAATCAGGTGCCTGGTGAGAGTGGAAATCCATGCTTTCTCCTCTTTTCATTGTCTACACTGGCAGATGATCCTTTCTGTGTGAGGCATTTCTGTGTGGAGAACAGCATCACTACAAATCCAAACCAGCTCCTCTGCAAACAAAGAAAACCTCCTGTGCTAGGAGGTGTGTGGCTGCACAAACAACAGTAACTATGGTGCTAAGAAACACAGCCATGCAGGGTGAAGGCAGGACAGACCTACTGGGAGGCAATTTCCTGTTCAGATGATTTGATGATTTGATGTGGATGATGTGTTACTCCCTGCCCATGGCTCGTATCCTCTCTCAGTGGCTGCACATTGCAGCACCAGCTCCCATGGAGCTCATTACAAGTGGGAAAGGTGAGCTCAATGCAAAGCCACTCAGAGCTCACCTCTCCCAAGGAAGTCACAATTTCTACACAGCACTTGTTTCAGCAATGGGCAGGAGAGCACAGACTAAATATAAACTAAACTACAAGAACTTCTACCTTCACTTGAGGAAGAACTTCACATTGAGGGTGCACAGCACTGGGATGGGCAGCACAGGGAGGCCACTGAGTCTCCCTCTCTGGAGACATCCCAAACCCACCTGGACATGTTCCTGTGTCACCTGCTTCGGGTGACCATGCCTTGGCAGGGATTGGTCTGGATAACCTCCAGAGGTCCCTTCCAACCAGAATTATTCTGTGATTCTTTGAAGCTGTAACCTTGCTCCAGCACATGCCACAATGAAAGCTGGCCAGGACAGAGCTGAGCTGCTCCTCCAGGGCCACTCACAGCACCTACCCTACACATCAAACTGGGGCACACAAACAAGGGACGTGCCACACACAGAACAGGGCCACAGCTACAGAAACTCCCACTGAAATGGGACTGGGAGTTTGTAATTATGCTGGTTACAATCTGTAATAATGTGATATTATTCTTCATTCTGCTGACAAGTTCTAGGCAGGTATTTACTAACAGATAGAGAGCTGCAGGTGAATAGAAGTGGTGTGACTCCAACATAATGAAGAATTGTACTGTTAGTATTCTACTCGCACTATCTGCAACCTAATTGCCGTTTTTTACTGTGGCTGGTGGTTTCTACATTGAGTCTTTTTAATTAAACATTGTATGTGCATCACCAGCAAAACTTCTAGCATTTTAAAATTAATTTTGGATTGTGTCTTGTTCACATTTATTATTCATTAAAGTACGTAAAGGATCTCAAAAACCTTCTTTATATGTATTCCCTAAACATATATAAACACATTAGCATAGGAAAGGAATGTGTAAATACACATAATATAATTAGCACTTTCACTAATGTGTGGTTGTACCTTTCATACCTTATAACTGCCACAAGAAAACAAAGTATAAAGTGTAATTAGAATCTGTCAGAACTAACAGTATTACAAACCCTAATTGCATGGTTTTGATAAAGTTTAACACTATTAATATATTAATATATTAATTTTGACAGTTTTTTTGCAATCTCACTTGAGTCTAAGAATAAGCTAGGTTATTTTCAGTAGTTAACTTTTAATCAGCTCCATGTTTTCACAAATTAGGCCAATTATTCTCAGTTAGCAGAAAACAGCATTAATGAAAATATTTATTAATAATAATGTTTGTAAAGATCTATTTCTTAATAAAATATAGGCACTAGGCATAAATGAACCCAAAGAGTTTCCATGTATGCAAAGTACTTATCTCCATGGATACATGAACTGATAGACTGATGGTTTATACAACGTATATGCACCAGAACATTAATCTATTATTGAACAAAGCAGAAAATCTGTGTCTTTATGACCAAACATGTGCTGTTCTTGGATGCTGCCAACACAATCTGTTGTCACACCTGAGAACATCAGAGATCCAGAGGGATCTGAGAAGCACCCTTGAGTGATGGGTGAATGGGTAAATGCCCAGCAACCTGCTGGGCATTCAGAGGCACAAGTTCCCCAGAGTGGCCCCTCCAAGTCTCCAGTGCTACAGCTCATCCCCCTCCATTTGCGTTTCAAACTCTTCCATTGAACACTTCTTTGCACACAACACATTGAGGATATTTTCACTTTTCTACACAAAGTGTGCAGGCCTGTTTATCTGTTTGTGTTTAAGATCTTCCTAATAAAAATCGTGACTTACCCTTGCCATGTGGTTTCTTGGCATGGGAATCACAGACCCTGCCACTCCCATCACTGTGTTAATGAAGAATGTTAGAATAAGTGTTCTCAGCCGGGAATCTATAGAAATGGTCGTGTGCTGTTTCACAGTCAGTGATTTAAGAGTATTTTTTTAAGTTTACAGGATGACAGAAATATCAGTAAGGTCTAAAGGAATGAAATCTCTATCACCTCCCAGGAGTAGTTAAGTGTCAGGGTTCTGACAGTAGCTAGGTAGCTGACAGCTTCTCCAAAATCACCTTGTGCACTTTGTATTTCTGAGAATGCCTTCCCATTATTGTCTTCAGGCTTCCCAATAGTCCCAATCGCCCCAGCAATGTATTCAAAAACAAAATCTGAGCATTTATTTGTAAAATAAAGGATTTTTATTTGACTTCTTGCAAAATTTCTCCTGGCAATTTAATATTAATTAAAATCTGTTCAGCCATATGGTGACTTTTCTTTTTCTTAACAAACATTATGACTTTCATATTTTCTACCATGTTTTTTTCCAGTTTTGCCATAACAAACAACAAAGATTAGAGAGATCATAGCACACAGACATCACTGGTTCAAATATTAATGCAGCCACACAGACAGACCAAAAGGGAACACAAAAGAAAAATGTTTTCAAAGCATTTTAAGCAAATGAACCTTGTGTGATTATCTATGCCCTGCAACAAAACAGATTTTCACATTCATAAACAGAGCAGAGTCCGAGAATATCAGTAATATGGATAATATGAAGTAATATGAAGAATATGGATCCTGGCACTCACCTGTTTCTAAGCTGTAAAGAACTTGCCTTTATATGCATGGTACAGAATTACACATTAATGCTTTCTGTGCCACCCAGCACCCACACTTAAGCTGCAGTATAACTGAGCAATAACTGATTCCAGATTAGGACTGGATGGAGAGAGAAACAATCTCGCTGAAGCTTCTTCTTGTGAAGAGTGAGTGCAAAGGCAGTTTACACCTGTGGAAGCAGAGCACTTGTGAGTGTGCCTTGGGCTGAGTCATATTTGAGGAACAGCTCCTCAAGCAGGAGGAACCCCTGGCAGCCCCTCTGTCCCTGCACATCTCTCCCTCCATCTCTGCTCTGCACCAACTGCTGCTCTGCCAGCTTCCTCCCTGACCAGTGCCAAGCGATTTAGCCCCTGCTAAAGAAAAAGGCAAAAGCTGGATCTATCTGGCTTTACTGGATCACTCAAATCCTGCCAAAATGTGACATCAACATGCCAATTGCATCAACAAATTGTGCAACGAATTGTGCTTCAGATGCATTAGGAAAAATGCCTGTAACACACCACACTATTAATCTCTAGCATTTGGACCTTGACAAATTCTACCAGTCTTTGTCCCACACTCACAAATAACATAGCTTGAATAAGCATTGCTAAATTAACAACTCTTCTATTATAAGTGTGATTTTCATACCTTGTAGAAAAAATTTAAGTCATGATGCATATACTTAGATTTAGAAAAATGAGATATTGCTATGCACTGGCATTGACAAATTTCCCCCAGTTTTCCCCTGAGAAAAACACAAGAGCCTCAGACTTAAAACAACAATAACAATAAAAAAACAGTAAGAAAAAGATATTTTCAAGTGCCTTAGAAACATTCAGCTACTATGGAAAACCTGCACACTGACACAGGAATGCACACTCTGGATCTACTGTAGTCAGAGTGAAGAATTGCATCTTCAAGATTACTAAAAGCTAAAGAGTCTAATAAATCTCAACAAACAGCAAAGACATCGGGGCTCCAAGTTTAAATAGGACTTGGTTTTTTTCACCTAGATCTAAACTTAGAAATTGAGCACAAAGGCAGCCAAATATTTACATCTGAAAAATCTGTTCTCCATATTGTGTATTTTAAGTGAAACCATAATTCAAATCTGATATTTTCACCTGAGTGCAGTCATCCCCTGTGAAGTTTTACAGTAATATATGTCTAACATGTATGAACAATCCTAAAGATGTATTTTAAGCTCATCAGCTCTTAATTGAGGTTTTCAAAGCAGCTTAAGGGATTTAGACAAAAAAAAAAAAAAAATTTCTTTTTTCCTTTTATCACCAATACATGGCTAAACTCCTTGGCTGCTCTGAAAACCTCAATGAGCTGGATACGTATTCACTGGATGTAAGAGAACTGTCACTTTTGCTATCTATCTAAAACTCTTAAGCCTAAGTGAAAAAAATAATTGGATAGATTTTGCTTATACCATCACTGAAGACTTTACGAACTCATGTTCTGCAAAAACCCATTTTTTTAGCTCAATGAGAACACTTCAAAAAGGCTTTTTTAGTCAGCTGAAATGAGAGCTGTGATGATACAAATGTGCTGGTTTCAGGAATAAGAAATCTATTTTGCATTGCTCTAGTACAGGAGCATGCTTAAGGTTGGATTGCTCTGGTCTATCAAAAGCATCATAAAGTTTTGTGTAGTTTAATAGTGAAACTTGAGAGCTCAGAGCCAAGACATTACACAATCTAGCAAATTCCAGGCGCTGGAGGTTTTCTGTGCTACTGAATATAGACACACTGGGTAGGACAGAAATTTACGATGAAATTGAAGCAGCTGCTCCTTTTAGCAGATTGGGAGTTTCAGGTTTGAGGTGGCGAAGTAGAGAAAAAAGCTGGATCCAAGACGATGCAGGTGTCTCCTTCAGGACTTAGCCAGGCCTGTTGTGCCAGTTTACAAGGTCAGAATTTTGCACGTACGGGCCGGTGCCAGATTTTTTGCCTATATAACAGTGTCTTTGGCAAGCGTTGAAAAACGCTACTGAGCGATACTACCAAGCCAGAACAAGAGTCTCCTGATATTTTCTGGGAATCACAAGCAGATCACGTTCGCTCTTCATACGCAGAGCACAAGGTAGGGCCGGGCCCGGTCCTTTTGCTGAAACCCGGTTAATTGCGGCCGGGAGCGCGGCGCTGCCGCTCCCGCTCCGCGGGCAGCGACCATTCCCGGGATGCGCCCGCGCCGGAGCCGCTCCCTGCGCGTCCCCTCCGCTTCCGCGGGGGAGGCGAAACTCGCGACCCGCGGGGGCTCCGTGCCACATCCAGGTTTTGCCGAGTCCTGCCTCCGGGACGCTCCGATTTTTGCTGTTATGTTTAGCAGGTTTTTTGTGGGTTTTTTTTTTTTTTTTTGGCGTTGTTTTGTATTTTTTTTTCTTTTAATGACTGCAGCGGGAGCCGCCAGCCCTGGCGGGGCCGGGGAACCGCGGCTCCAGCGGGACCCCGGCGGCTCCGCCCGGCGGCCGCGGGGCTCCGCGCGTTCCCTGGATGCTGCGCGCTCCCCCTGCGGAGGGAGAGAGGGAGGGAAGAAGGGAGGAGAGAAGGAAGGAGGAGGAGGGAAGGGGGGCGGGAAGGAGGCCGGGGCTGCCGGCGGGAGGCGGGGGAGGGCGGCCGGGGCCGGGGCCGCCAGGCCGGGGCGGCTGCAGCGGGACGAGGCGCGGCGCGGGCGGGCGGGCGAGGCCCGGCAGCAGCGGCGGCCCCGCTCCGCCCCGCGGCTCTCCCCGCCCGGCCGCCCGCAGCCCTGCCCGGGTCCGCCCGCCTGCCCAGCACCCCCGAGCACCGCTCCTGGGCAGTGCCGGCGCCGCCTCGCAGGGGGAAACAGAGGCAGCGAGGCAAGAGGAGGGCGGCGGACAGCTCTGGGTTACTGAAACCAGTAGCGGAGCTGCCAGGACAAACGGAGCTTTAGCCAAAAATAGCTCCTTAAGGGTTAGGCTTTTTTTTTTTTTTTTTTGCCTTTTTTTTTTTTTTTTTGCCTTTTTTTTTTTTTTCTTGTAGTCGAGCGGCCGGAGAAGTGCCCCCAGCGCAGCGCACAGCCGACCTGCCGGCCCGAGGGCAGCGGAGCAGCCGGGGCAGGATGTACCAGGGACACATGCAGGTAAGCGGCCGCAGCGGCGCACGGGGAGCTCGGAGCGGGCTCCGCCGAAACGCGGCTCCGGGAAGTTTCGGTGGGTTGAGCGGAGGGGAGATGCCACCCTGGCACTGTGCAACAAGTGACCTGGCGCGGTGTGACCGTGGCACTCCAGCTCAGGGCCGAAGGGAGCGGCGTGCCTGGGGCTGGCGCTGCTCAGCGGGGGAGGATGGCAAAGGGGTTCTGTCAACTTTGTAACTAGGTGAAGTTCTCTGTGTATTTTTCCATGTGTGATGCCTGCTTGTTCAAACAGATTCAAGGGAGTATTCCAGGGCAAACATTGCTACGGCATGCTTTAAGTGACACATGTCTCCTGCCATCCTCTTGATGCATCTCTTCCTGTATGTCAAGTGAAGGGCAAACAATAAGGGAAAAGACAGAGCACTTGCTTTGCAAAATCTGCAAAGGTTTCACACCACACTCAAACTGTCGATTTGCTCAGTGTGTTGTGTTTAAAGGTGATGGATTTCTCTTCCTCCCTCCCGACACGGGATGAGGATTAATTTTGCTAAGCCGCGGAATGACTTTGTAGAATGAAATTGAACACATGGTGAAGAGACTTCAAGATTTGAGGCAGAAATCTTGTCTCATGATCCTACTGATCTACGTTGCCTTGGCAGAATACACCCCTCCCTGACAAAAACATTCCACTGCCTTGGACCTGATGGCTTTAACCTTGACTCCTGCTCTCCTTCACATGGCTCTTCCTTGGAAAGCCAAGTCTGTTTTGAAGGAGGAAGTGTCAAAGTGGAGTAAAGGTTTAAATTGATCTCTCAGATTCACTCCTTTGCTTTGACCCAATCTGGCTTGGTGTTCACTGCCAGGAACGATCAAATGCTTTTATCATGCACAGTGGCACCAGCCTTGCCTGTGGTGTTATCACCGAGGCTGTTCGGAGAGGAGCTGCAGCCTTAGGAGGTGCGGGCTGACCACTTGTGCTTGGTTTGCACCGCGTTCAAACCCCGACTGAGCGCTCATGGGGGACAGCAGGCAGTGTCAGAGCCCGGCTTGTGCGCGATACAGATGAGTTAAGAGAGGACTCTGATTCAGCACTGCCTTCCAGAGCTGAATGACACCGGTTACTCTTTCATGTTTGTGTTATCTGGTCGCAGCAGCCATAAATAATATGACATAATAGTGCTTGTAATAGGAGAGCAAACAGGTTTTAACAGGAGATGGAATCAATGGAGAGAGTATGTGTGTTACGTTTATTTCTGATAATAAGGTTAAGACACAAAACCAATCCTATAAATAATGCTGCTGAATGGGACATTGCCAAATAGGTATTTACATCCTTAAGAAAGCAGAAGTTCTTTGCTGTGAGTGACATTTTGCAAGACTTCAACAGATGTACAGCACTTTATAAAAGGGAATCTAATGGAACCTTGAGGTGTCTCACAGCACTGTAAATTTTCTGAGTCATTCAAATATTGAAGTCAAACTTGCAATAGGAAATAAGGTCAAAACATGCAAATATGTTGTGACTGGTGTACTTTAATTTTTTCTTTCCAAATACTTTTATTTTTCTAGCTCAAATATAAATAAATTATAACCAAATTCTCTTAAAAGGCATGCTGAAGTAAAAATGCTATTCCTGTTGAGTACACTTACCATGTTTAAAAACAAAAGCCCGCCTCAGTTCATCATCCAAACTTTTGAATGTATTTTTGTCCTAACAGAAAGCATTAATGAGCTTCAGATAACATCTACAAAGCCTAAAGCCTTAGGAGAGATTTTCATGTTTAGTATATCCTTAATTAGAGCCTTTAAGTGAGTCAGGCAAAGACAATAAAAAGCTAATTTCTTTGCAATTAGATGATCTACTGTAATGTTGATTAAACCATGTTGGAACATAAGCTAAGTTACCATATAAATACATGTAAAAAAAAAATGTCAGCACATTTTAAGCATTATAGGTCCTTTCTTACTATCCAAGACTTCTAAGACTTTTACTAATTTAGGAAAAACTATTCCATAAACCCATCCCAATTTGGGTGGATCAAGTCAGACACATAAGTCAGCACCCCGGACTCCTAAGCAAAAATGATCTGATTTTTAAAGCACTGAGCCCTTAATAGAACTTACACTTCTTGAGGAGAAGGTGGGGTGTTTAGCTGGGTAAAGTACACTGGGTACATCCAAATGCAAAATGGTGGGCCAGTGTATAATGCCAGATCCTACATGCCTTAGAGCAATAGCTCTTCTGAAGTTATCGGGGTCAAACATAGGATCTGATTTAGAATTCCAGTAATCATTTCCATTTTTCCTACTGTTCTGTTCTCAGATATAAAAGTAAGATCTGCAGAATTAATTCCATGGTCCCCTTATTTTAAAAGATGCTTGCAGAGCCCATGTTTCATTAATAACCTGCTGTAACTCAGCTAATTCTTTGAATACTTCTAAAAGGGGAGACCCTTAACAACCATAACAAGGTAATAAGCATAATTACAGAGATTGGGATTTTACCTGTATTGGAGAGGCACCAATCATTATCAGCTTCAGCAGGGAATTTCTGACTGAGCTCAGTAAATTGTGCAAATGTAGATGAAATATACTTTGCATTTAAGCTCTGCTGAAGTCCACCACCGAAAGTACTTTACCACATCAGGCCATAATGTGTGTATCTCTTCTTAATTTTTTGTTTATAGTACAGATTAGGTTTGTTGGTTTGGTTTTTTTTTTCCCCCAAAAGCCAGAAAATCACTTTGTTTATTTCAAAGACCTAGGTTTACATTTTCTTCTTACTGGTTTCTAAGTGAAGCCTCACAATACAGAAATACTTGAGAGGTCCTAAAATAAATTCCAAAGGCAGTTTAAAACACCTAAGAGGAAGATATGTCCTGCCTTCACATTTCCAGGTGCCTTTTTGTAGGATTTGCTTTTGCCATCGCCTGTGTACCACATGCTTTCAGTTAAAACACCAGGAGAGAGGTGAAGTGGCCTTCCACAGAGCCAGCACCTCGAGCAGCACTAGGATGCAGAGAAGTGCAGTGCCAAGGGAGCTCTTTCAAAGCTCTTTCACCATCCTCATGATCTTAAGCCTTTGATTTTTCCGTGTTTGCCGACCGGTTGGGTTTGAGCAGTGACCGCAGGGACTGCCAGGGGTCCTGAGGCACCAGCTGCCCCTCCTGAGCCCCGGGGCTGAGGCTTCTGCATGAGACAGAGAACTTCAGATGAGATGCACAGGTTTTTTGTCCACAAATGTACAGCCTCAGTTATGTAAGGAGTCCTGTTTAATTCAGTAGATGTAGGTTCTGACAGGATGGAACCTGATGGATACGGGAGCACACCCTGGGATTCACAGATAAGGCAGAAGAGCCAAGTCTAAATGCTAAACTGTACAGGTGAAAGAGAGTATTTGTCTCTTAGGATAATGTGTGCAATCCAATTCCATCTTCAACAGAACAGTAGCAAACCAGATGGAAGAAGAACATGAGCTGAGTTCAACCCCCAATCACTGCTCTCAAATTGCTGTAATTTTCACAACTGACTATAAAATGTTTTAAAGTTTCTACAGTATATTATAGACCTGGTGCCAGTCCTCCTGTTGACTTCTATGAAAGTACTATAAATGAACAGGGGCAAATTTCAGTCACATAACAGTATTTGCACAGCATTTGGCTTCCTATGAAATTCAAAATAAATGCTTTCAAAACTGTTTGCCCTGATGCTGTATTTAGTCAGCCTTCCTCGGCACAAATGCTTGAACAGAAGAAGTGCTTTGCCAAATGTTGGCATGGGATTATATATATGGCAGTGTTATGTTTTGAGATGGCTTAATTTAGACAAAGTAGAAATCTTGACCACAGGAGTATCAGAACTCCTCTGGCACTTTTTTGCAGGAGCAGGCTTGTTAGTCACAATGCCTTGGCCAAGTTCCAGATCTGATAGTTTGTCTCCTAAACTTTTAATTGCAAAGGCAATCAGCTTCATGCTCTTAATTCTTGTGTTGTGATATTTAACACTGTGCCATTGGCATTTCCTATGTACATGAAATGATCCATATTAATCATCCACATTTCATTATGATTTCAGTTGTCAAACACACATCTATATGTTCATAGAGGGTCTACAAAAAATTAAGTATATGTACATGAAAATTCTTGCAAGTTGGAACCTCAAGGGCTTCACATGTTTTAGTGGGCGTGAAAAGTACTGCTAAATATTTTATTAAAGGCATTTTTGCACTGATTTCTCAACATTTAAGACACAGCTAACTCACTGAGGAAAGGAAGCAGAACAATCTCAATATTAACTGCAGATGCAAATCCCATTTTGCTTTACTTGGAAACGTATTAAAAATAATGTAACAGTGTTGGTGACACTACTACCTAAAATAAATAAACCTCAAGCTATTAAACAGTTATGAATAAAAAAAAAAAGTCATGTGCATTTTTACATTAATGAAATGGCCCACAAAGAATATGCACAACATAAAATTCAATTCAATGCTAAGTTGAATCTCTGCTCTGCTGTTAATACCAACATAAACTTAATAACTTCAAGCTACAAAATTTTAAAAATCTGGGCACATGGCTGTGATCCCAACTGATCTCTAGTGGTTTCTCTGAATCATAACTCCTATCCTAGGTAAAATTACATGGCGATAAACTGATAATATTTTTTTATTACAACTCTTTTCTAAATGTACTCACAACACTAGGGCAGTCTTTATGGTGGCACGTTTTCCATTTTGCCTTGATATTTTCCAGTATTTCAGTAGCAGCTCTACCAAGTTTTGAACAGCAGATTATGAACTGCTTGTAAATTGAAAAAAGGTAAAACTAATGAGCTCACTTTCATAGAATGAATTTCATTCGAAGAAAGTAGATGATAAATTGCATTTGGCAAAGGCACACACAGAAGCTGTAAAAATTGTGAGCATTTGCAGTGCTGGTAAAGAGAAGCGTTCCTTGAAGCTGTTGAGCAGTTTTACAAGAGCCTAGTAGAAAATCCTGAAAAGGCTCAGAAATTCTTGGCTCATGCTGTGTTTTACTGGATGCAAATTAGAGAGAATTTTTACTAACTAAGGATCCACCCCTCTATTCTGGAATTAAATTCATTCAAAAAATAGAAAAACAACAGCCCCTAGTGTGGTCCCTGTCATATATTAATATAAATGTTAGTCTAAACCCAGTATATAACTTTCACCAAAGAGGCACTGTTTACTCAAGAACCATGCTATACTTTTTTTTTTAATCTACCACTATTGTCACAATTTACTATGCAAAGGAGGAGGATAAAACGTTGGAATAAAATCCACCAGCTGTATCAGGATGAATTGTCCAAATAGAACAGCAGGCATGAAAGGATGGAAAAAATAATTCATACAGAAATTTAGACTTTAGGAAATGCAGTCTCATAGCTCAGCAATAGATTATTTTGTAATTTATAATAATCTTGTTTCTAAGCAAACTTTAAAGAAAGGACATTAATGTACAAACCAGGTCCGTTTAAAATCCTCTATCCAGCATAATTTGCTACTCTTTTTGCAAATGTTGAAAATGAAGAAGGTAAAAGCATTGAAATAGTACTTAGAATTAATCTACTCAGCACACGAAGTACATACTAGTTGTTTGTGTCACAGAATCTAATTTTGCACAGTCTGTTTCAGAAATAGGTGATGCAAAACTGAGAAACACTTGTCTTCCAAATCAGAGTCATGGCATGTAAACTAGGAGGTGACTTTCTGTATCTATGGATTTTCATCATTGTCATTGTATATTTCAAATAAAATGCATAAGGATCATAAAGACCAAATTCAGCAAATTTTTCTGCCAGGTTAGAATTACCATAAACAGTCTTAACATTTCATTGCTCTGCTCTCAAGCTTTTGAAGTTCTGAGTCATTGGTACATTAGTTTTACTTCCAGTGGTTTATTTGCATATAAATAAAGTAAATTCTAAAATATCAAGTAAGTGAAACTCATTATACGCAATGGAAGAAAAAAATCCATGTCTCATCAGTTTACCCATGCCCAGAAATACAAATCACAACCCAAAGTTTAATGTTAGCCCTTGAATGTGATTTTCCCAAAGTTTGCACAATTAATCATGTATCAGGATTACTGCAGTTCCTCTCAAAAAAAAATGTTTTTGAGAGAGAAGTTTTGAAGTTGTGCCAAACTTCTGTAGGTTTTCATAGTAGATGTAAGCATTGAGTTTTCTTCCTCTACTTCTCCATTGCCTATCATGACACTCAGATTTGCCACTGCTGCTCCTCTCACTGTCCTGCTCGCTGATTTTCTCCTCCTTGCTGGAGTTTGAAGGCTTTCATGAAATGTTTTGCCTCCTGCCACGTTTGTGCTGTTTTCCCTCCTGCTGCCCACCCATGGCTGCTGCCTGGAGCAGGGGCTGAGTCCCCTCTCAGCACCTCTTGGGCACAAAACAAAACAAAAACAAAAGTGTTCCACAGCAAAGTTCTACTCACTGAGTAGTAGTTCACTCACATGAGTAGAGGGAGGTGAACTGATGGTGGGAAATTTCTCACCAGCAGAGCTCCCTCTTCACAAACCGTGTGAGGATTAGGAAGCAATAGGGGACTGCCACGAGAAGGGAAGTAGCCAGCTTTAAAAAAAACCACCTGAATTTTATCTACAGTGTTTGCAGGGTACCCATAAACTCACTTTTCTCACATGCTTCTCTATTTTTTGCAATCCCTACGGGAAAAGAGACACAGTAAATAAAGCGTTTGTGAGTTTTTCTGTGAAACGTGGAACACTACTGCTTCATGTTCTGTCTTAGAGCAGTCTGCTGTCTTCTGGTAACATGTTCATTTCATACCATTTCCTTTTTACACCTCTTACCCAAACGTGGATGTTGAATACAAGTTACCAACACTTTTGGACGGCATTTTTCAATAAAATATGCATTTAGAACAAAATAGCGTCTATGCATTTAGAACAACACCAAAAGCATGTGTGATAAGGAAAGTGCAGTGCAATGAGTTGAGACAAATTACCTTTCTTGATTACATTATGACTTTGTTTGCTGTTATGAGATACATAAAAGAAATTCAGATGCTCGTGTCCACTGACATTTAAAAATGAAACCTTGAGAATTATTTTGACATGCATTTACTATCAATCATTTGGCTTTATAGACTTTAAGAGTTTTCAAAAGCTGAGGAAACAAACTTTAAAATTTGCTTCATCAATATTAGCGCCAGCTGTATCTTAACTTTTATATCAGTGAACCAATTTGAAATTACACTGTTGTAAAAAACAGAGTAATTTGCTTCCAACCCTTTTTCATGTTAATTTCTGTCTTCCCAATGTCACCAGTTGGGTTCCAGTGTCAATTGGTAAATACAGCATTTCCTGGATAGGGGCAGGAAAGCTGTCACAAACTGTATTTTCAAATTCAGCATTTTCTGACTAGTAGGCATATCAATAAAAGGCTCAGGAACTCTTATTCACTGATAATTAAAAATCAGTTAAATAGGGGAGATACTTGCCCATTTAAGCCTAGCCTGAAATACAGAAATATGATTCTCAATAAGTAATGCTAAATATTAGAGTTTAACTTCACAGAATTTCCTGTGGTCAATTTTGCTAATCTTAATGTAGGAATAAACAAAGACTATAATAAATAGAAGTTTTTTGAGTATATCTGAGTATTACGTAAAACTGAAAGTAAATATCGCATTTTGATATGTTAGTAATCTGTCAGAGCCTCTTAAAATCTGAAAAAAAATATTTAAAACAGAAGAACAGATTCATATTATTTATGCTAGGTAGGAGATGACCTTAGTCCTCAATATGGCCTTGGACACCATTGTCATAGGAGTAATGACAGAAATGTGACAGAAATGATTAATAAAATAAAAAATACAGCTTGACATGTGTCTCATCAAAGTGACAGGTTATTTCTGCTGTCATTCATGGAAATTTAACAAGGAATAAAATTTTCCTGTTGCAGGCTTCAGCTGTTGATGACATCTTTCATCTTTTGCTATTTGTTGTCTAACATCCTTTTAAGAACCAGGACAATTTTAAGAAGGCTTTGAAATAGGAACACAAGAAAGAATGTTCGATAAAAGGAAGGGGGAAAATTATGACATACAACAGAGAAAACAGTGCAAAAGTATGGAAACTAGGAAGTGAGTGAGTGCTGGTTTTGTTCTGAACAGTTGATATTACCACTTTACCTAATCCAGGTAATGTACACAACGTGGCAAGTTATATACAGATGGAAGAGATGCATAGGATTGCCTGAACCTGTGCAAACAAAAGAAATCGTAATTATTAGAAGACAGATAGATGCTACATGGAAATAGTGAAGGAACAATAATCCATGTAGCACTCAAAAAAAGGATTGCATGCTGAAAGGCAGAAAAACAAAGGTGTTGGTTATATTAAGAACCTGGACCTAAAGAAAATGAGCAAAATATTTTAAGAAGCTTCACAACTAATATTTTCAACTGTTAAATTGTTGAGGTTGTGCCGTAACACAGAGTATGGAGAGCAGACAGAGGATGACGATAGTTCCTCATAGGCAGAAGGAAAAAGTACAAGTTGCCTAAAGTAAAGCTTATTTAGATCTTAGAAATATATTAAAGCATATTAAAACAATCATTGGAAGTTTTTTTGTAATCTCGTGAAAAAGGGAGAGGAGAAGTAAAACATACTCAAAGTGGCATCTGTGTTATGGATAACCTAATTTATGATGCAAAACCAAAATGTTTAAGAGGATATGAATTCTTCAGCTATTACAAATGTGTTATATTAGATTGGAAACTTGGTAGAAAATATGTTATAGTATAGTTACAAATGTGAACAGAACAACAGAAAATAAGATTTAAGATAAGGTGAGAAAAATGGTAAGACAGCTTACAGCCCAGACACCCATATGGCTATCTGTAATCTTCAAAGTTTTAGGGAACAGATTTCAAGGAAAACTAAACAAACCTAGACAAAGAAATAAAGAAAAAATACTATTTGAATTTATCAGGAAAACATAATGTCGGAGTAACCCAACAGCATTTTCTGTTCATAACTGGGGGTTTAGGCAAGGGAAGTATAACTGGAGTGATCTATATGATCTTTGGTAAGCATTTGTTATGGCGTTGCAAAAGAAATTATTGAAGTTGGAGAAAGTAAAGAATAGCAGTAAATTTGTTAAGAAGGCAGGAAACTCATTCATGGGGAAATGAAAAATAGAGCACTAAAGGAAGGACTGTCAGACTGAGGAAAGTTAAGTTTGTGGATCACTGTTGGAAGTGGTTGTTTCTGATGTTTCATCCATAAACATACAAGAAGCAGGAAGATGCTGACTGCATTTGTTGATTACTCAGTGCTGGAAAACATTGTCAATACTGGGTAACATTCAGTACTGCTGAGCTCCAGTCACCAGACACAGGGACCTGTCTGTACTTCAGCAATAAAAATACAATTTCATTTAACACTACAGTATAGTGCTGATCATCAATAATAGAAAACCTACCCTAAGCCATAGACTATCATTTAGAAATTACTGAGAAGAATGACTTGCACATACATAATGACTGTAAGTTGTCGATAAAATACATCCATAAAAAAGACAGGTGCAGATCTAGTTTTAGAAGAGTTTTTTTCCAGAATAGTCAGGAAAATATCAGTGCCAGTTGACAATGCCAGTAGCAAATTTTCAGTTGAGAATCTTGTAGAGAAGAGAGGCATGGAAATGGGTCCAAAGAAGGATGATCAAGGAGAAGGGAAAGTCTATCTTGCAAGAAGAGACCAAAAGATTTTGGCTTATTTCACTGAGCAGAATGACAGCTCAGCAGGACCATAATCACAGCATGTAAATGCATCAGAGAGATAAACACCAGATATGGAAAAAACTAAATTAGCTAAGAACAAAACTGGCATGGAAACAAATGGATATTAACCAGCTGTGAATAAATTTAGGTTGGGAATTAGAAGAAAGTTTCTGATCATCAGAGCAATCAAGACTTCCAGTAGCCTCCCAACTGGAATAGTGGAAGGAAAAAACTAATTACTTTTAAGATTAAATACAGTCAGTTTCTGAGAGATTTGGTATGACATGCTGCCTATGTGACCAGAAGATTGAACCTGCAAGGAAGGAACAGCACCTTCCTTGTCTTAACAGGATCAGAATGGTTCAGGTGGATCACCTGGTTCAGGTGGACCACAGTGGATCACCTGGTCCTACTGCCCAGCTCCAGCAGGGATGTCTAGAGCACGTGGTACAGGATTGTGTGCAGATGGTTCTGGGGTGTCTTCAGTGAGAGAGGATCCACGGCCTCTCTGGGCAATCTGTTCAAATGCAGTCACTGCAAGGAAATTCCTTTCTCATGTTCAGGTGGAACTTCCTGTGCATCCATTTCTGCTCATTGCCTCGTGTCCTGTTTGGCACCATCAAGAAGAGCCTGGCCCATCCTCTTTACCCCCTCCCTTTAGGTATTTATACAAATGAGTGAGGTCCCCTCTCCGTTGCCCCTCTGAAGTCCTTTTCAGAAGTCTTTCAGAAATTGCATTCTGAAATTTCTGTGACTTCAGCAGAAACACACCCTGAGTCTGGTTCAGAAAGACCAAAATGCTCAACGACAAGAAGTCAAAAGTCTTCCTGTTATAGCTGTGGAGGGCTTGACTGTCTTCACAGCTTGAGTAACCTCCTGCTAAAAGACCCACACAGGCAGTGACAAATTTATACCACTTTGCCAAGTCCAAAACATTATTTTGAGTAGAGCTGAGCTCTGAAGTTTGAATATTCTCTCTGCCAGCTTTCTTATCAAGTCTCCCACTCTGCTGAACTAATGTTTTTACTTCATTTAAAACCTTTACAATCAGAGGAAATGTATTTCCCCCATACAGCTAAACTCAATGGCTCACGTTAGAGACATTGAAGCCTTTCACCATCTCATATTCATGTGGGCACCAAGGGCTGGAAATCACCAGCTGTGTCAACATTGTGTAACAGGAAGCTTAAATGTATTTCAATAATAACCAAATTTTGTGTGCATGAGGATATAAACTAGAACCCATCAGAACTAGCAGGGATATTTTCCCTGACGTTGGCTGAGTCAGGACTAAGCTCTTTTTCCATGCTACCACCAGCTCACTTTTCTCTCCTGAGCTCCAGAAACAAATGTATTGGTTATTATTTAGAGCATGTAGTCTTAAATAAGAGAACTCTGTTTTCTGTCTTGCAGTTCTAGTCTAGGACTAGGAAAAACTGCTGAACTCACTTTGCACAGTTCTTTTGGAAGGGATCACAAAGCCGCATCTTAGAGTCAGTGCTCCATCCCTGTACTGAGTCAGAATATTATTTCTGGATTGATTCAGGCTCATAAAAGTATCTCAGGATCTGATTTCGGGAGTTCCTGTCCCATCTCATAGCTGTGATTTGCATCCCACAATGTATCAGGGAGACAGATGTCCCTGAACACTCCATCACGATCTGATAATATCATTGCAGCCGTGCAGCTCTTGGTCATTATCAGTTCTGTGCTGTAGTGTACTGAGCATCACTCTGCTACTCAGAATTTCAAGACTCACACCAGAAAAAGAGTTTCCAAATAGGGGAAATCACTGGATATTGGCTAGACAAAGATATGCAAAAGCATATCACTAAATTTACTAACTAGAGGAATAAGTATTTTTTCCTGCCATTACACAAAAAAAAAGAATGTTTGTTTCCAACGTGTTTTGTAGTTGTCAAAGAGAAAGCAAATTTCACTGCCTTTTTCTCAAGTAGTCGCTGACAAATACCAGAAATAAAAATTTGAATAAAACTCCAAATAATTAACTCAGACTCATTAGTCATCACAGAAAAACTGTATATTCAGGTTGTTGCATATAGATTCTGTGTATTTGCTAAACACCAAGCAAGGCAATTTTACATGAATTTACAAGCAAGTATTTGCTATTCCTTCATGCACACAAACATGCTTGAGTTCCATCCTGTGTGCCATTTGCAGAATTAGAGAGTAGATGTTACTGATGTGGCCCACCAGACATGATAGACACAGGCTAGAGAGACCACAAATATCAAACCTGAATTTAGCAAATGGCTGAAACCTATGCACAAAGTGTTCCCATACCTGCAAATACAAAACACAGGACTAATAAGGCTTTTAGTGACTTTTATACTGCTCTGTTCACAAGGAAATAGAATTCTTGGCTTACATTAATACACAATAAACTACCAACTTTTTTTTCAACTATGGTGTCTGCATGGTGCTTTCAGTATATCACTGCCAACAGTCTGTCTTTAATTTCTGGTATTTCTTGATACAGCAACAGTTCTAAAAATTAAAATCCCACCTAGCATTTCAGACAAGATGATTGTTCTATCAACTGCACATTCTTTTGGACAGCAGTCTGCAAGGAGTACAGTAGGAACATTTACATTCATCTATAGGTAAAAACTTACATAACACATTCTAGTTTATGTTTTATTTTGAAACCATAAAGATGATGTCTGTCTGTCATTCCCACTTACCTGACAATTAAATACACATGTATCAAAGAACTGCAAATACTTTACAGAATACTCTAAGTTTACAAGTCAAAGACAATTTTAAATTTTTCTTTTTTTTTTTACTCTTTATAGCTGACACTTCTTGAAAAGGAGCAGAATCACTGCTTAAGAGTTCAACTGCAGTAGTGATTTTTTTGTTGTCAAATCATTTTCATAAAGGAAAAATATATTACAGACATAACATTTAATTCTACTCTGATGTATGTTTACAGATTCTCACTAAGAGGAGAAGCAATTTTTTAGTGTGTCTGGTAACCATTTGTTTCTCTGCAGCTTTAGTTTTGTGCAGTCCCTAGAATTTGTGTTTATTGACAGCAAAATAATTTCTGAAATATGAGAAACATGGTTTCTAGAGGCAATCCACTGCAGATTTCTCTCCTGTGTCACTTTCTTATTAATACTTAGTACTGGCAGAGAACCATGGCAGCATGTATGTTAAAAGATACCACCCAGTTATAGAGTGCGCTTTGGTTTTCAATTACTGTGACACTGTTTTATTCTTATAAAAATGAAAATCTTCTTAAAATTGCTTTTATGTTTGAATCCAAACTTTTTGCCAGATTTTACTCAGAAACTGGAGTGTAACTGCATGGTAGAGGATTCAGTTCCCTCCATATAACTGAGTTAGTAGGGGAGTTGGTAAATACATACCAATAGTGCAATCCAAATTCAAGAGGGTTCTCTTCAAAACATGGAAACCTGGCCAAGTAAATGTAGCTCTTCCTTCTGGGATATTGCTGATAGGACATGGACAAAACAATAATTCATGGGAGGGAAGAGAGGCAGATAAATATCACAATAACAGAGAACCCTGAATGGGTAAGGAAAACTGAAAACAGCAGAGGAGGTCTGGAGTGAATTCCAGCCAAGAGCGTCCTGCCCAGGAACAGCACGGTGCTGGAAAGGGAGGCAGGATGGCACAGCTGAACCCCGACCACAGGGGCTGAGGAGGAGGAGGAGGAAAATCCCATTCTGAGCCAGGCTCAGCAGCTTACCGAGGAGTCAGAGTTTTAGGAGTGGAGCTGCTTGAACATGTGTTTTAGCAGATAGCACAGCCCCGGCCTGTGATTTTATCCATTGGTTCTATGAAACTACAACAAATGATTTTGCACCACTGTGTCCCAGTCTAATCCCATCTATGTCTGCCTAATCAACTGTAATGCAGTTCATTCAGTGCTTTACCTCATTACTGTTGTATACTCCAAATCTATAACAAAAGAAATAGAGTCAGTGGAAAGGACTGTGAGGCCACTCTTGATTTCCACAGATCCGTTTGCTGCACTGGGCCACACCAGCAGTCTTCAGGATCAAGCTGACCTTGCTGGATTTGCTGTTGCTTACAATGAAAGATTGTTCTGGTTTCTCTGTTTTTCGTATATAATGCAGAAAAAAATTGCAATGTATTGCCCCTAGCATTTTTTCTAAAATAATGTAATTTGGTTTCAGGGTGGCTTTCTAAGTCTAATAACACATAATATGATAATTATAAGAGGACAAGTAACAGACTGGTATTGATATATTGTAAATAAACAACTGCTGTACTGATTTAGATATTCAAAGTGGCTTTTCAAAACAGAGTTCTGAAAAGATATGAAGCAGAAGAGTTCATGCAAAGCAGTAGAACCAGTTTGAATAGCTCTAAGAAAAAGGCCATAAAAGGGAGGACTGTCAGAAACAACAGAGCACACTACTTGGAGCATGGAAGGAATTTTAGCATGGTAATTAGCACACATATCAACTGGAAACTTTGAAGAACATAGTGAGATAACCTTCTCAAAGACTGAGCTGATGAAAGTGTTGAAGGCCTCAGAAAGAGGCATTTTCTAGAGAATTAAGGTCATAACTACATTCAGAGGAAACACCTTAGTGGACACTGGAATTTAAGATAAATTCCTTTATATTACTTGGGACACATCCTTGCCCATGTGATTTTCAGTTTATTACAGTGTCAAAAAGCAGCTGTGAGAGAGGCCAGGCAGTTGACACACGTGGCCCCAGGTGCTGGAGCACTTCTATGGGAGAAGGAATATGCCAAAGGCATCCTGAATATCCCTGTGGTCACCAGATGCTTCAACAGCTGGTATAAATCTCAGCCTGCCCCATGGGCAGAGGATGTGTGCATTCACTTCACCCTCTTTTCTCAAGCTGTGGTAGGAATGACAGTTTCAACAAAACCTGCTGTTAAAGACCACAGTTTTTGCTTTAAGTTGTTCTCAGATCTGAACACAGTTCTTTGTCATTAGATTGTGTGAGCTGTAGGCTACTGCTTGTAGAATCCCAGACCAGCTCTCCAGGGAGCATCAACAATCTCTCAAAAAAGGTAATAAGGAAAGATGTGATACTTGGACCTCAATTCTCTAGGGATTCTTGTTTAGGAGGAGAAAGGAGTCCCAAGTTCCTTCTTCCTCTTTAGGCTGCACTGCCTTTAGAGCTATTACTACTAATGATACCAAAATTAACTGTAGTGGATCTTGGAAATGGAAAATAGAATCAAATCAAATAGATCTTGAGTGGAATAGATCACTGCAAGCTGCTGAGCTATACCCCCACCCTGACATCTGCACAGTCCCTTTTAGTTCAAGGGATGATACAGATGTAATTAGAAGAGAACCTGATGGAAGATGTTAAAAATAAAAGCTAAATAAAATAATGTAATGGATTAATATTGAG
The DNA here is from genome assembly GCF_026979565.1 of Vidua chalybeata. Lineage (NCBI taxonomy): Eukaryota > Metazoa > Chordata > Aves > Passeriformes > Viduidae > Vidua > Vidua chalybeata. Next base: position 7,195,334 of record NC_071539.1, on the reverse strand, counting down.
AAACTATTTACAAATAAAGGAATTTTTTCACAAAATGCTGAAATAAAGAAACCATTAAATCCAATCATTTTAAGAGAAATCTAAATTGCTTTTTTAGGAAAAAGAGAATGAACAGAGGGCACTGCTGCTGGCTAGGTGTTTGTTAATTTTTCATGTGAATTTATTGCATATGTAAGTGATTGAATTAGTAGCACTGACAGGAACCCAGGCACGGTAAAAGCTTCCTGCTACTGACACAGCAGTGCTCAAGCTGTGCACTCCTGACCATTAGCAGTCCTGCTGTGGGAGCCCTGAGCCTGGCTCTCAGCTCAGGCTGCAGAGCTCACTGGAACGGGACCGAGCGCGGCGCCCTCCGGAACCAGGGCTAGGATGAGACCACTCCACTTTTTTAGATTAATGACCTCATTTGGACTCTGATGCCAGGCTCCAGGGAAGAAAGTCCAGTGCAAGCTAATATGCTACCAAAATACTGCAAGGTAAGTTTCGGGGGGAAAAAAAATGTTAAGAGGATTTTGTATTTTGCGGTAAAGAGACTAAATGCAAAAGGGAGTCAGAAACGGGCAGCTTGCAGGACAGACTGTAAGGTGCAGGAATCAGAATGTTTTCTCACCTTTGAAAAAAGAGGGTCATTTCCAAACACTCAGAGGCTGAGCAGCGAGATCTGGATCTTCTGTCACCACGCAGTAGATTGCTTCAGAACAGCGAGGCTTTGAGAGCAAACTAGGGGAATATAAATTGCACATATAATAATTTAAGCATGCCAGTGTGTTGCCAAATATTACCATCTAAAAGGAATATAAGTATCATGGTTGCTGTGAAGTCCTTAGGGAGGCTCATAACCTTTTGGGAACCCTTTCCTCCTCCCCTGCAATGTATTAACCTTTTGACCACGTTGGTGCTTAGATGCACATAACGAAATGGTACCAGCAGACAGATACAGCTGGGGAGCAGTAGGAACAAAGCATCAGGGATGCAGGATGTTGTCTGAATTCTTTATCAAAATCTCATAGCCAAGAATAGATACAGAGCCTAAAAAAAAAAAAAAAAAGGTATTTCTGATGTATTATGAATGTGCAGATGAGAAGCGATGGAAAAACATTTCATGGCTGTCTTACAAACTATATTCCTGTAGCGTCAGATTGTGACAAGTTAAAGGAATGAAAATGAGATTTTGTACAAGTAGCACTGCTAGATTTAATGGTGCTGCTAATGGAGTAAGATTTTTCTTGGAGTAAGGGTGCCATAAACCAGCCCTCAGCCACCACTTCCTGTTTACTTGTGGTTTATTCTCTAGAGCAAACCTGAGTTTCTCTCACTGCAAATTTCTGCATGTTACAAAAAAAAAAAAAAAATCTTGCTTAGTATTTTCATTTTCATCCCATTCATCCTCATGCAGGGTTTTCTTTTCTAGTGAATCATTTGACATGTATAAGAATGAATGAATTAACTGTTCTTTGATTAGAGTGGTAGTCTGCTCTACTCTGCTGAGAGGTAGAGCTTCACTTAACATATTCTTTTTCAGTAGGTCTAGACAGCCTCTTCTAAAATTTCATTTAGATATCATTTGTAATTAATTTGAACAATCCTAGTCACTTAGTAAAGTTGCTTCAATACTTTCATTTTTATTGAAAGTTATTTCGTTGCTGCAAGCAAGATATTGTATGATTTTCCATATGGCTGGTCCCAAAGGAGAAAATACAAAAGAGTTCCAAATTAAATTCTAATCCAATTTAACAACAGCTGTAAGGGAAATGAAGACATATTAGCTACTCTAGAACCTCAGCGTCCTGGAAAGATGAAAAATGAAGCTGATCATCCCAAAATTTTTACTAGTTTAAGTTTTCACCTATATACAAATGTATAGTGGGCAGCTGGAGACAAAACCAGGCAGAAGGTCCCATTGAACTACAACATTGTACTGATTAAAAGACTATAAACATATACTGAGGTGCACAACTCATAGCAAAACTAGCAAATGTTTTTGACATTTGGACCACACTTGAAGTTACAAAAAATAAATTGTGTTCCAACACCTTGACAGATTTTGAGGCTGGGAGGATCCATTTATTGCCCTGGCATATGAACTGTAACATAATATAGGCTGATGGACTTCACACACTTGACACAACTGATCTTCAGCATCATCATTTGAATGGGAACAGCACATACTCTGGAAAAGCATTTATTTTAAGCCTAAAGATTTAAGTCATAGGAAATCCACTATCACTTGCTCAAGATACTCCTGCACTGATTCTCCAGACTCTTCAAAGTATTCTTAGCATCAACAAAATACTTGTCTCGTACACACACAAAATATATTAGAAACCTTGGAGTAATATAATAAAGCAGATAATATTTTTAGAATTCTCAGGTAAGCTGTGTTGTAATGAAAAGGCTTGAAATTACATTTATAGCCATGAAGCATGCAGCTGACTCAGGAGCTGTGTAAACAAGCACACAAAGAATCAGTCAGAAGTGCCTTCTTGTTCCCAACTCAGTTTTCCAGTTCACTTACAGTGGTCAAAAGTGGCAGTTGGAGGAGCTGGAGGAAAAACCCTCAAGGCATCAGCAGCCTCCTGCTGTACATGGCACAAAATGATCTTACAGTGTAAAAGTGTCCATTGCCTCTGGAGGAACCAGGATTTCACTTCTAGTCTTGTGGGAGGGAATTCTGATCAACTCTTAGAAAACAGCTGGGTCATGTAGCAGGAAAGCTGCTCTGCAGAGAAAATGTAAAATCTATTCACATGTTTATCAGGAGTGTGTAACTCTATATTACAGTAGGCAAAATGTAGTCTTACCTCCTCTGATGATCCATCTATTTTAGCATTTTCTCAGAAAGTTCCTGCCAATGAAAGGTTTTACAGTCCAATTAACACAACAGGGAGTGACAGTCTCTAAGCCTGGAAACAATTCTCATTAACAGTGATGTGGACAAGGCTACAGATAAGAAACTCCTGTCTTATGCATGGAAAGGTAATAAGGTTATTCAACCAGTTGCAAAACATGGAAAAAACATTTTTACCCACACTAAGAATGGAAGAAAAAGACAAGGAAATTTGTACTTGTCGGTGAAAGAAATAGGTTAGCATGTGTCCTGATTTGGGAAGAAAAATAATCAATATTTAAAGACACTGAACAGACTACAGTTGGAGACAATCCTCTCTCCAGGAGAATGTTAGAAGCCAAGAAAAGACCAGAGGGAGGCTGAAAGGGGAAATTGCACTGTGCTGGTAAATCAAGGTAATAATAAACACAGGTCAGAATAGCTGAAGCATTGACTCCACCACAAAGTTATCATTTTCCTGTTCAGTGGAAATTACATAAAATATCACCCACCCGCCCCTGCTTTATTTATGATAACCAAGCCAATACTCCCAGCACTAAAAACAATATTTCATGCTTTCCAGTTATATTCTCTAGATTCATTTCTATCCTGTTAAGTCCATTAAGACACCAATTTCTTGGGTTAATTCCCTTCTCATTTCTTGGCATAAATAGTAGTAATTTCTGTGAAACTAATACCAAAATGCAGTGCACTGATTTGGAAATGTTTTGTGTACACATAAAACAGAAATAGAGTGACCTTGCCTGAAAAGTACATTACTAAATGCTTGAATATTTATCTGGACTAATCAGCTAAGAAATACTGAATTTCAGAAGCTTATATATTTCAGACAGTATGATATTTACTTCCTTTCACAGAAATTATTCAGTATCATTAATTAAAACCAAAATTCATCTACCATATCTTTTTAATGCTGGGTTAGGATTTAAGGGATGTTTTTATTATATCTTCATGACAATATAAAGGCAAAAAAATCCTTTTCAGGGACTCCGTTTATGAAGCAAAGCCTACTTTTTTTATTTAGAACCGATTCAGCAGACCTTGGTGCAATGAATCTCTGCCTGGATGTTGTCAGCCTGACTTAGCTAAATCTGTGCCTTACCTTGAATTTTTAACATTTTGACCAATAACTTTTTTTTTTTCTCTCAAGTACTTTTTTTTGTATTTATCCAGCAGCAAAAGTTGATACTTAATAATTCACTGAGAGGATTGTGTGCCTGCACCTTTCCCTTGCAGCTGTATTTACTCAAAACAAAGCTATTCAAATGAGCCTTAATCAAGACACATCATTCTGCTCACTGTGTGAGCAAATCCACCCGGATCCCCTCAGCTGGGAATGCCAGCAGTGAAGCCCCAGACAGGAATTCTGGCCAGTTCACTGACAGGGCAGACTGATCCATTGGGATGTGGCATTAATGCCACATTGAGCTGATTTAAGGTTCACCTGGGTCCCCTAAGGACTCAGCAGAAATGTTGTTCCTTCTGTGCCTGTTGAGCCTTTGTTGGAAGCTGATGGAGGAGCTCCTTAATGCTTGTCCCTTTGCTTTGGCAGCACAGCTCTTCCCAGAGTGTCCCACTGGGCACAGTGTGGGTCAATCTGTGTCCTTCCCTGTGATCAGCTCCAGCTGGGGGTCACAGGAACAGTTCTGCATGGAGAGCAGTGTCAGTTGTTACCTGGAAATTCCCAGGGAAAGATAATCTCTTTTTAAACCTGACTTTTAATACAATTAGGGGTGAAAATACAGTTAAAAAATACTAGATGATAAAGTAAAAGCTTTATCAATAGCTACTGAGTGCCAGGTGTTTTGCTTAAGGGAAGGCTGTCTCCCACATGCCATCCATCAGTGTTATTTAAATAATATTTTGACAGCTCAGCATACCAGGTTATACTGAAGAGTTTTCACAGAAACTGAATGGGACATGTTAATAACCCAGTGTGGTTTCTGTGAGGTGTTTGTGATTCCCAGTATGTCAGACTTGTTGGATTCTGCCAGGCTGCCCCGTGTAACTCAGTCAGAGCTCACTGCTCGTGGCTGTGTGGGAGTTAACAAAACACAGATGTTCTTAAAAAAATCACTGTACTGAGCAATGCTACATGTTCTTTTAAATACTTACTCTCCACTTTCACTCCATCACCTCCCACAAAAAATAGTGTCTAAAGTGCTTTCTGTATGGAGTGGCTGTGAGCTGGAGGTAATTCAGTGCCTGAGACTTACCAATACATCAAACAGCGACTACGCAGTGGAAAGAACAAATTTCCAATGGCTCCAACAAAATAGCTTGAACACCCTGCCATGAGACACGACCTTTTATCTTTTCACTTGAAGCTGTGGATCCTGTATATATTGTGCTCTAAGCACTAAGGAAAAATTAGAATGGGCAGATGCCAGAAGGAAGACAAGCGTTTGGTGCAACACGCCGACGCTGAGCCGCGAGCTCTCTCTGCCACTCTGCAGCTGGGGGAACTTTCTGGGCGTTGGCATCGATCTGCACGTCGAGCTCATGGCAATGAGTGGGCAAGGCCACAACTGCTGCAGTTCACACTGCAGAGGCTGCACCCTTCTGGAACTTCTTAAAATAAATCCCTATCTATTTTATCAGTGCACCAATCTGAAGTGCAAGTGTCTTGAAAGATTTCTGGCTTTATCTAAAATATGAAATGTATTTAAAGAATAAAGTTTTTGTGTAGAACTGGGAAGATAATGTGGGAAATAAAGCTATTTGTGTAAGGAACCTTTTCCAGCCTGGGTACTTTTGAACATATTCAGCTCTATAGCCATAGGTACTTGGGGAATGTGGCTTTAACTTTGTGACCAATCTCCAATGGTAGATTTAAGAATGAACTAGAGAAATCAATCAAAATCTGTCTTCACATGAAGTTTAGGTCATTTGTATATAGAAGAAGTAAAGAACTTTTCTAAATTGGCAACCTGTATGACTAATGCTTCAGGCAGATAAATGCAGGATTAAACAGAATCATTTGGAAGGTCACAGAAAGAGACTGCAAAAACATTTCCATTCTCCCTTCCTACCAGACCTATATTGGAAAAATACTTTGCGTTGTTATGAAAATTTGTAGGACTGTAACCTCTTCATAATGAGAGTACTCTTGTCCCCAGAAAATCAATAGCTATATCTTCACTAGAGGTAATCACTAAGGCTAAAATTCTAAGTGCATTTTGGAAAAGCAAACTTTTATTTATATATGTACTTTTATATATGTAACCAGAAAAGTAAAATGAAAGGAGATCTATTATATCAATCCAAAACTACCAGCAAACACCAGAATATCATCTCCAAAACAATTCTAAAAATTATTCTTCTCTGTGTGTGGACTTTAATATTTTCTTATCAACCCCTCTGTCTTGAACATGAACTTTTAGTGTCATGCTGGAAGTTACCCCGTACAGACCACAGAGTTAGGAAATCAACACTAAATTAACATTTCATACCCATATATATTGGTGTGTTGTCAGCTTGGGATACACCAAAAATCTTTTATTGGGATCTAGTGGTGTTTGAAGAGTGTCTCACTGGACATGAGGTTCACTGTGCTTGTAAATACAATCCTGTTTTCTGTGCCTTAGTTCCTCTCTTCATAAAAACACCTCAGGGACACTACCAACCTATCTGAGAGAGATCAATCATGTGGTTAAATTCACTGATGCCTGTCAAGTTCTTCTCTTTGATCCTTTGATATAATCTGAAATAATATCTCAAAATAGTGGGAATTCTAATCTACTACAATATGGCAAGTAATTTAGATTTTAAGGCATAAGACAGGAAATACTAAATTATTGCACCATTAAAAATTATTCTGTACATCCATAGCTTTAGTCCAAGGTGCACATACATTCCCAGACTAAAAAAAATCTATTGTTTCAGCACATCCAGAGGGTTATGTGGGAAAATAACAGCTCAACCTGTTAAGAAACAGCTCACATCAGCACTTTCTGCAGTGTGACCCAGCTACTTCATCTTAGTGAGCTTCAGCCTGTTTTTCTGGCTGGCAGCAGTGAGCAAAGAGATACTGAGAGAGAAAAACAAAATGAAAGTTGGGGTGAGACATTAGCTTGAGAAAGTTGCAGAGGGAATGTCTCCAACTTCATTATTCCCAGGCTTGCAGGCACTCACCAGTGAACTGCAAAGGCTTGCTTGTTTTCCACACATACATGCAATGAAAAGTAAAATCACCAAAGATTTAGTGTCTTTTGAAAAATACATGGGGAGCCTCAGGCTACATTGTACCTGATAGGAAAATTATTGCAAACTTTCACCACAGCTGATAGATTTGTAGATAGATGGCCTGTATACATTACCCTGTGGTCTCCTCCAAGTTGTTTTGGGACTCAGGCCCTTAGATCAGGAGAAAGAAGAAAAAGCTCTCTGGTTTTGTTGGTCTGTGGGTATGTTGTAAACATGTGGCTTTAATTCTTCTATTTATCACCATGATAACTTAGAGAAAAAAATCGAAAAATACTCACTGAATGCACACAGTTTCTCATTCATACACAGGCAGAGAAGGGCAGGTGTGACAGTGGTGAAAGAGTTCTGCCTTAAAATGCTGATGGAAGTAAGGAGTGAGTGGCAGAGGGGGGAGCCCAGGTTTGGGCAGAGGCTGGTGTGCAAAAGCAGGGTCACTGAGGTGCTGCAGAGACAGATGTTGTACCTGCTGCCTCCTGAGACATGTGAGGCTTTCTCAGTGGAGTATCTTAAACAATTCTCACTTATTTCCGGAATGTCATTGGAAATCAGGTCAGTAGTTTTATCTCCAATCTTGTAAATGGTAAAAGCTACAGAAGGAAGTCACTTTTCAGTTCTACACAGCAGACTGAGAAGTAAAACATATCAGAACTTGTAGACCTAAGTTTCAGTATCTAAATTAGCTCCCTAGGTGCCTTGGAAATCAGCAGGCTCCCTGTGAGAGCACATGCAGACTATTCCCCTTACTGCATCACTGAAGTGCCTGTTGCTGGGTTGTACAACCAGCCATCCACTGACTCCAGAATCCCACTCAATAATGCTGCCTTTTTCCTTCAGTCTGTTCCTTCCCTCTTCCAAACACCAGTGCCTGAAGGAAACATGGCATTTGCAATTCCAGAAAGCCCATGCCATGTGTGAATGAGGTTGATCCACAGAAAACTCCAGCAGCCCCCATGAGGAAACTATCTGACAAATTCATGCTTTTGGAACACAAACCAATTTGTGGTCAGCAATTTAATCCCATGTACAATTTACATTTTCCATTGCAAATCATAACATTGCTGCCTCCTCATTCTGATGCTCCAGGATACTGCAATTGCACCATAAATCTTTCTGAAACACATTGTCTGTCTGCTTTAAAAGTGGTTCAAAACCGCCAAGTTATGGAGAGCGATCCTGAGCTGTGAGCAGAGAAAGCAGCATGGCATGCAGTGTTTTCCCACCTCTCAGGTTTAGGAAGCTGTTATATTAAAGTAGCCTGAAAGAACTTTCAAGCTCCATTTTTCAAAATCTAGCCTCTTTTTAGAATAATAACTCATACATGGCTAACATCCTCCAGGCAGTAATCCTGAGCACAGAGGCTGAGAAATTAAGCTAAATGCTGTTACTCTACAGGTTTTATTTATGCTGGAAGGCCCTGGATGCTGGGCTGCAATAATCTCTGTTAGGTTGCCACAATGGTCCCTGACAGGCTTTCACCCTGTGTTAGCTTGCAGTCTCCCAAGCAATTCCCAGGCAGGATTCAGAAGGTGGCAGAGGACAGTGACCACTTCCAGTGACAGTAGCACAAACCAAAGAATGAGACTCCAGTTCCTCAGCTGAGACCAAGAGACTGTTCAGAAAACACCTTTCAGAAAGCCAAGCAATTTTGACAGAAACCAGAGGCAGACAAGCTGCTGCATTCCCCAGTGCATTCCCAGCTGAACAGGATGCATCATTCACTTCAAATGCACATGGCTGGGGTGTTTTTAGCACTGTTACCTGATTTGTCTGATTAGTTATTCCTAATTGTATAACCCAGCACTAACTTCATGGTAATGACAACTTTGGAAGAAGCTTTTCATAGCTGAGAGAAAAAAGGTCGTTTGCTTTAAAATCTCCAAACTGAAGATGTACTCATAGGAATTATAGCATGCCCATTATGCAAAAATATGCAGAATTATGTGAAAACAAGCAGTCAGCAGAGGGCAGGTAGACTGTGCTGATGTCTCTGGGTGATATGTATGTTTTGCTGTCTTAGCCATTCTCAGCAGTTTCTTTTGTCAAAAAGCATAAGTGATGCTGTCTGGAAAAATCAGAGGCAGTCTAGTGTTTGTTGCAGATTTGTCACTAAGAATTTATTTGATATACCTTTTCCTCATACTAGGACACAGGGAGGGTTTATTCCCTACATTATATTCATCTGGAAAACACTTGATACTATAGTGATTTTATGTCTCAAAATATCTGCTTAAGTTATACCAGTCAACTAAAGACACTTACTGCTACTAGTCAGCATCAGCTTCTGCTTTCTGTGCCCAACTCCTGTTACCAACAATCAAAACTTTTTATAAGATTACCTCCTTGCAAGACTGAATCTCGCTCTTAATAATTAGATAATCTTAAGATCTACCCAGTTGTCTCCTAAAAACAAACAGACAAACAACAGAAACAGCTGTCCAAGGGGTCCAATCTAATTTAACATTGTAGGGAACTTTACTATTATTCTCAAAGCTATTCCTGCCTTCCCTACTGATGGAAGTGCTTGGGATCTCTCAGTGCCAGCAGCATGAAGTAATGTAGCTACTCTAGCATAGAGCATGACATCAGATCTGTCACTGCAAGCCAGAAAATCCATCACATTGAGGCTTTGTTCCCTCAAATAGTCATTTACTACATATCATTGAGCTGCTTATTTAATATTTATGCAAATTTTTCAAGGCATTATACTTGGACCATGCATCAGAGACAATCTGTGCACAGGCAACTCAGAAGATGAGAGAAGTCCTAAATACATACAGGAACACTTGTATCTTCTTTAGTCATAAGTCCATCTTCAGTGCATGGCTGCTTTTGAGAGCTCCAGGAGCAATATTTTAGAAAGCCTGCACCACCCTTGTTACTGTCTAGACTGGCATATAGTGCTCCAAATCCTAGGATTCAGAGGCAGTGATGGGCTTGAGGTCCTGAGGAGGGAGAGTCCCACACAAGGACAAAAGCAGTTGTGTAGTCCTAGCAGCAGATCAGTCTTTGTAGCTCAGAAGGAATTTGGGTGGTTCCTTATGGGAGCAGGGCTGTGCAGCAGCAGCAGGGGCACAGAGCAGGTGAAGGAGGTGGGAGCTCCCAGCTAAGCTCAGGATTAATCCATTGATCAAGAGCCTGTAGACCAGATGTGCTGTGTTACAGAGGACCAGAGAAATCAGAGGGAGGTCCTTTCCCTTTACATTCTTCCCAAACACAAACAGTCACCTAACTCTGATTTCTCAATTACAATTTCCTCTCCAGCGCAATTTCTAAATTGGAAGCCCAGTACAAACCCAATTGCCTTTTAAATTGGCCTGCTCGTCACAGCAATAAAAATAAAATCTCAGATGCCTCACTGTCAATCAACCTGGCCCTTACACAACTGTGATCTCCACTCTTACATAAATGTCACAAATGCCATAATTAGTCTCAGCTCATGCCATAGGAGTGGATCAGAATCTGTGTTATTTGATAATTTGGTTTTGATCAAAACTCACTTTTGGAAAAGCAAAAAAAAAAAGATAAAAGTAAAAAAATTCACTTTGATCAGGACTTCTTTTGCATCATTTTGATTATGAGACTTCATCTGTGTTTGCAAACTCTAGTAGTGGTATCTGACTTACACCTTACAGTACCAAGTAATTCCTAAAATAAACATAAAATTAAAATCTCCTTAACTCTTGAAGTTTTAAAAGTATTTGGGATATAGACAGTCTTTAACTAACACCCTCTCCCTTGGAGTTATCACACTAATATTATTATTCCTGTCAGGTTCTGTCAGTTTAATTGGATAACTGCAGTCAGATTATTGCCTTGTAAGTGCGTACAAGCACCTAACAATGTTTATGCAAAGAAGCCCATACGCCTCGCTGCTTAAATGGGAACATATTTTGAACGTGCAGCAAGGGCTGGTGACTTGCTTCATGAGTGCAAATCACAGAGGAACGAGCAGGACAAAGGGTGAATTAATGAGGATGCTGCTATCTGACCACTGCTCACTGCTGCTAATGAGAGAAGTGAGATCTGGTGCTTTGCAGCACAAGGGCTGCTCTGGCCGTGGCTTTCCATGATCTTCCATGATTTTCCTTCTTGCCTTGTGCTTGTTGGATCCACAGAGCACGGAGCAGAGAGGAAACTTGAGTACAGGCACTGGTAGTTTGGGCTTTCCCCTCCACAAACTGTGCCTGTGTTATATTTTACAGCACAGCAGGATTTCAGGTCACGTGCCAGGGAAGAACAGGACATCAGAGATTTTTGCTTCCTAGTCTGGCAGAAATCACACAAAACAGGTAAAGTGCAGTGACCTCAGTTCAACAGCTGGGTATAGGTCAGACCCAAATCAGTCAGAATTCTCAACAGCTCCGCTGATTCATGTAGCTTATTATTAACATCGAAAACAGATTATACACATTTCTTTTATTGTAATATCTTAGGTTCTGAAGACACTGTGTAAAACCCATGACAGCACTTTGCCATCATTTATGTTAAAGTTAAGCACAATCTGAGAGCAATAGCACTGAAAACTCTCACAGAGGAGTTATGAAATGCTCACTTCATATAATGCTTGATTTGCATCAGTTTAATATTTAATATGTAGGAACCCACTTTCCAGAGGGCTCCAGATAGTTTCTCACAGAGAAACTGGGAGAGTTATAATTTTAATTACAGTATCGATGTAAATACTCTTTTTTTCTCTTATTTTAGGGAAAGGTTTCTCCTCCTGCTGTACACTGAGACAGATTTGAAAGAAAAAAGGTTCAGTTGACACTCTCTAAACTTATGTTTTCCCCAGCTGAGCTCATGCTACTTCACAGATGTCTGAATGCTGGTGGAGAAAACTGAAAATGTAGCCCAGTCCTCAAGCACTAATGTAAATGATTGGTTCTGACACCAGTAAAGGCATGTTGTTTTCCCTCCAGGTTGCCTACTTTTCACATAGGTGAGAAGGATTAAAGACATAAGACTTCTCTTCATGTGGGGAGTTGATAACCTGCCTTCTCAGAGGGGTTTGGTTATCTCAGAACATGTGCAAAGGAAAAAAAGCAAAAGCAACTTCAAGAAGCAGACTGTTTTGTAAAAGGTTTTTTGTCTTTTAGCAGAATTATTGTTATGGGAAACAATGTTTCAGTATCTTTTTTGAGGATAAAGGTAGGTTTCTCTTTTAATCCATAGTAAACAAGTGGCTCCAGTGGTCAACGCAAAATGAAAAAGTCCTTGTTTGTTGGTTTAAATCCTGACTAATTGCACTCAAATAATAAATCCAGTGTGAGTTCTAAGTACCAACTAGTGAAGAAAAATTAAGAATTTCAGAACCTCAAACACTACTTGTGAGGACAATACACCATCTGTATATCTCAATCAACATCTCTGGAACAGGACAATGCATGCTATTCAATTCAATTCAATAAAAGAATATCTTCTAAGATATATTCTGACAAATGTGTCAGTGTGATTTGGTGGGCATTTCTCATGCTCCACAAGGCAGTCAGTACATGACCCAAAGAAATTTCAGGTTTCTGAAGAACTTTGCAGTTCCTGGTGATAAAGAGCATCCCCAGTACCACACTGGGCTCATGTTTACTGTTGTAACCAGGAAGTGCTTTGATTTCAAATAATGGGCACTAAATCAACAGCTGGGGATGAACCATTTCGAGGCCATATAAAATTTCTGACATTCCCTTAGAAGGTTCTACTTAAGAAGCTGAAGAAGGGGTTGGGGGGAAGAATAAAATATTGTGATTTTGTGATTTCTTTTCCATGGAAATAATTACAGAATAAGCATTTGTAAGGTTATAACCACATCTCAGAATCCTAAATGTTCAGATGAGGAATGAAAGGCTAGATGCAAGAATGAATATTTTCATTACATTGTATGAAATTCAAGGGAATAGTGCCCTACTAACTGCAGGACTGTGGATTAGTCAACACATCATTAAGAGATATTTACTTGAAAGCCTCCAGCTTACACTGAAGAAATGTGCTTCTAATCTCTATCTGCCATGTATTTCATTTATTTACAGCAATACTGAAATGTTCAGTACCAATCAAGCATACAAGAATGAAATACATCTGCAGTATCAGGTGGTGTGTGAAATTGTACTGCTCTAAACAGTTATGCTCTTTGGGAAGGAATCAGTAAACAATTTACCATGCCATATTACATGACTCTAGGCTTCACTGTCTGTATAGAAATAAGTCTTTTATGCAAAGTGAGAAAATTACATTCTGAAAAAAAATACACAGGTCCTTGACTCTGCCTTGGCTTCCTTCCTAGCAGTTGTCTCCGAGATGAAATAGTGCTGAGCAGATGTATAGCCAGATTCTAAAGGTATTTTGCATGGTGTGCCTGGGAACCTGCCACAAAACAAGCCTGGTTTATTTTTAGGTACCCTTAACTTTATTTATTGATTTAGGAGGATATGAGAAATGGGCATAAGCAAAGAGAGTTTTGTGAAAATGGTATCTTTTATTAGATTAGCTGATACAGCTTGAAAAAAACAAGTATGCTTTTGGGTACAAGCTGCTTTCTTCAGCAAAATCTAAGTCAATACAGGCAATTTCAGTTTAATCTTATTACATTGATAACAATGCTGTTACGATATAAGTGTGGAAATGAGTAAGAAGAGGGGCATTTTGAAAGTTTTTTTTTTTATTTATTCTGAAGTTTCAAACTTCCATGTAAAGCCAAATGAAATGCCTTGGTCAAGATAATGGGGGGGAAAGCACAAGATCTGTTCCAGCCCTTCCCATGCTCCTCTCCTCAAAGAGCTGGCTGTGGCTGATGCTGGGAATGGTGACTCTTACAAAAGCAATACTTACTCTAAATTTCCATGCAACAGCAAAGATTCTGATGCCAGTGTGTGTTTTTACTGAACACATAAAATAACCAGAGCAATCCCATTGCCTTGCACAGTCCTGCTCCTCTTGCAGATCCTGTTAGGAAAAGGCTGTGGGAGCAGCAGGTGGGAGATACCCAAGCCTGGATTGCTGGTGTGACTGTGCCAGACTGAGAAACAAAGTGCAGAGAATAAAAGGCCATCACTACTGAGAGATCAAATAGTGACAGAGAACCTGCACTTAAAGTGAGGAGAAGGAGAAGGAGCCAAGGAAGAATAGAGAGAAACTGCTGAGGCCAGTAGGGAAAGGTCAGGAGAGGAATAAAGGCAGATTGCCTGAAAGCTAAGAGGTGTAAAGAAAGACTTATAAATTGATGAGAGGAAAGAAATATGATGAGAGTAGAGCAAATACCAGATAGCAATCCCATTAATAAGTGGAATCCATGGTGATTCCTGGCAGTGCCACTAATAGCTGACAATTAGATTTTTCCACAGCAAAACATAATTTAACATCTAAGCAAAAATAAACAATTTTTTGTAAGTCAGCAGAAAAACAACGCAGGCAGTGTCAGTCAAAATTATCCTAATTAATTTACATCTAACTAGATGTGAGAGTCCAAATAACCAGGTATTTATTAGACAAACTACAGCAAGCAAATTAAGTGCAGCACTGATTATTGCACCAGCACAATGTTTTTATTCATCTTCATCAAGCACAAAACTTTGCTGTCTTCTAATTATTTCTGACTCTGCTGCTTGATAACTCCTTCCTGAAAGCAGGACCATGAAAGTGGCATTTAGGCTGAGAAAGGCAAGAAGCTTTGCAACCTATCTCACAAAGATCATCCTAAGCACACAAGGCTGCAGAAGAAGAACATGATGCAGGTGAAAGAAAGAATCCAAAGGAGCATCAAAGCTGACAATTTTAGGACTACATGGGAGGATGTGTCACTGTGTACAGAGGGTGACACTGTTCTCTATTTTCTTTCCATCCTGTCTAGGCTTCAGCTTCCATCAAAGCTCATTAATAGAGAATATTTCCATTCACTATTCATTAAGTTGAAAATGAATAGGGAGAAGAATTCTGGCTGGTTTTATTCCTGTCTCTGGTATTAGCGAGCTGCAGAAACCGCAGGCGAGTTATTTATCACCTTGTAATGAGACACTGCCTGAAGTAATGAGGGAGAAGGCAGAGCATTTCAAGTGCCTCTAGAGGCTTCCAAGGAAAAACATTGCATCTAGAAGGGAGCAGAGACAGGTTCACTCAGCTGAGATAGGTCTGGTCTCATCTGGGTTTACAGGATCAACAATGGGTGTGGCCACACATCCCAGCTCTTCTCTGCCCTTCTTGTTACACACCTGGTGGGATTAATGGTTTGCCTCTGAGCTAAAAGAAACAAAGGATTTTTCTGTATGTCCTCTGCTTTTGTACTTTTACTTCTCTTTGCTTTGAATTATCTCCTCTGTGAAAGAGGACCAAAACAGTTCTTTACTATACCTGCAAGTGTTGCTGTGGCCGTGCAGCTCAAGTACTGCAGAAGGTCATGTGAAGTGCTGCTTAACAAGGAAGACAGAAATCAGAACTCTTTATTTACAGCCTTTCATCCAACAGTGCTGTGCTCTGCTACCCTAACTGGTGTGATCTTTAGTAAGGTGTTTCATTTGTGTTTTGGCATGTGCTTTTCAAATTGCATCATTAAAAGGACAGCTTGTTTGCTCCATGTACCGTTGGCAGTGATTTTGATCATTTGAGCAACCATTTTATTTTATTATTGTGAATATTCTGAAAATTTTTGTGGATAAAACAATACTTTAAGCTAAAAAAAAAAAAGGAGGAAAGAGATTAAATCTTTGGAAAACACTTGCTCATTAGGATTCTAATGTTTCCATGAAGCACCTGGTCAGGGCAGGAGAAGCCCAGAGGAACAGTGGTACTGAACAGGGCATCATGTAACACAGAAGTGTTGCACTCTGCCCTGAAATCCTCAGCTCAAGCTGTGCCCCAGACATCTGAGATGAAAATGTGCCTGAAATCACCATTCACAGTCATTCAGAGCTGGAGCTGGAGCTGCTCAGGAAATCCAATGCTCAGAAAAGACAGGTTTGGCTTATTACTGAGACAGAGGAAAGATTTCTTCTGACCCTTCCTGGGGATCCAACACCCAACATGTCCCTGTTAAACTGAGGTGGCCCAAGTCCCCCTCCCAAGCTACAGAAAGCAGAGGAGCAGCAGTGCCCTGCCCAGCACCTCAGGCTCCAGGAGAGAGGGACCTCCAGAGGGTGTCTGTGGAATCCACAACAACATCTGCCACCTTCAAGGTGTCCCCAAGCCAGCAGATGTAGGACAATCTGCTGTATTAATGGAATTTTCATTCCTTCCTGCCGAATCTGCTCCACTGTGCATGGAGTTGATGAAATATTCATAGCATCAGTCAGAAGAGGGATAAAAGCAAACTTGGATATAACCCAGAGGCCAAAGTAGTTATGCTGGGAAGAAAAACTCACGAGTTTTAGTCTTTTGCTGATTATTTGAAAATAAAAAATGAAGTGTTCAGTAAAGCAAGGGTCTGAAACTCCTCTTAGTTTTTCTCCCACTTGGTTTTCTCTATATTCATAAACAGGACTTTCTACAGTCCACTGAAAAACATTAATTCCATACAAATTAGAGCTGGTACAATAAAAAAGTAGTAAGAACGGCTTCCACTACACCAGGGTGCCCTACAGTTTGGTGTGAGAGCACCCTAATGGAGTGAGGAAAATTAAATAATTTTGGAAAATGAACAGAGTGGGGTAGAGGATGATTATTCATGGCACTCCTGGGTGAAACAGAAGGATGTTGTGTGAACATGATATGCTCCCCAAAGGCCTCCCAGATTAAACCAAGCAACAAAAGAGACACAAGACCATTTATTTGTTAATTTTACAGATGCAGAATGAGACCTATCAAGATGGGAATGTCTGGAAGTAAAACCTAGATAATCAAGAAACTGCAAAATAATTAATTTTACTGTAGGACCTCCTTTCTCCATCAAAAAAAAAAAACCCAAACCCTCTGAAACAAAGAGCCTTCAACTCATTTAGAAACATTTTGGGCAAGACAGCATTTGTTTAGAGAAATTAAAATTAGAACTTACATGACTACAGTAGAAATTTTCTGAAATCTGCTCACCTAAAGGAAATTGTCACAGCAAAAGAAAGTAGGTGCATAGCAAAGGACATATATACAATATATAATTAATATTTAATACATTTGAAAGATAACCAGTCTCTTTTGGAGACTGTGTGAAGTTTGAGGGATATGGACTGTCTTGCTGCAAAGCCATGTAACAAGGAAGATCTCACAAGCACTCATGAGCTTTGCAGCACAAGCAAGTTATGGATGTCCCACACATCTGGCACATATGGGCCAGGACGGGCACAATAAAACCATGGTAACTTATATATTGTTGGAATCTTGGCTGAAATGCAAACAGGTGGGTCCTAATACCTGTGAGGGAATGAAAAACAACTGTACCAAGGAGAAGAAATAACTTCTCTTAGCACTATGTGCTGTAAGTTGCACACTCTGGACTTTAGTACTGTATTAATTGCCCTCATTTGTCAGTGTTTAACACACAAAGTGCAGAACAAAATCATTTAGGGAATTCAGTCCAAGTAATTAACAATTTTACATCCTTTTTTTTTTTTTTTTTTGTGAAAGGATTTGGTCCTTCATTTTATGACTTGGAAAACCATTCACTATCAATTTACTGATAATATATTAATAATTGTGTGATGTTCTGAGCAGTTTCAATGGATGATGTCACATCCACAGAACAGCTTTTTATCAAGAGAACAAATCTGAGATTGAAATCAGTGAGAATTTAATTATGTTAAAAAAGACAGATGCTTTGCCATTCACCAAGGCATCTACTGCCAGCATTCAATAAAACACAAATTGAATGCACATTTTTACACACAACTGTCACTTCCTCATCTGCATCAGTTGTCCCCTTCCTGCACACGTGCTCCTGGCTTAATAAACAGAATATCCACATACAATGAATGCCAGCTGACTTCCACCCACAACTGTGTACCACACAAAGGAGCTTTCTTCCATAAATTTCATTTTTAATGTTATTGCATCCTTTTCCATTTTCACCAATTTGCTTTTTGATCTCATTCTGTTCTTTTTAATACAGCCAGCCTATAGAGTCGCACGTCTTTTGATTCTGGAAAAATGTGTTTAGCTTTTCACTAAAGAGGAGAGGAACTTTAAAATGTAGACTTAACAAGTCACAAAGCAAGCAGAATAATTGCCAGTTTTATTTTTACTATCTCGTTATTTGTAATGAGTTGGTTTGTATTCCTAAAGAATTCAGGAATTCTTGACTTTCAGTGCCACATTAGGACAACAC
Source organism: Vidua chalybeata (assembly GCF_026979565.1). Lineage (NCBI taxonomy): Eukaryota > Metazoa > Chordata > Aves > Passeriformes > Viduidae > Vidua > Vidua chalybeata. Next base: position 7,177,047 of record NC_071539.1, on the reverse strand, counting down.
TGAATCTAAATCTGCAATGTTCTTTTCAGCGAGCAAATTTTCAGAAGATACAGACCTGCAAGTAGGACTAGTTCAGGAATTTGAAAGTATAAAACTCCTCATATTGAAAATAATTGTGTGTGCAAAGTGAATCACAAACATACTCCTAGAGTGCTCGAGCACATACAAAGAAGAATTATTTATTTGTTCCCTCATATGCTAAAAAAAAAGAGCCATGTTTAAGTTGATTTAATTTTGCTTTACATGGAACTACAAATAAAGCACGCTGAAAGAACAGAACTTATTTTCTTTTAAAACCAAGAGTGGAAGTACCTTTGAACTTAGTGACTGAAGAGAGAGTTACTAAAGGAACAAAATATTTTGATGGTGAGAATGTTCATTGAAACCTGACTGGTGCCCCATAAATCTGTGTAACAGCAAGCTGAAAAAATCCCTTCTGATCTTTTTCACTGTAAATGGGCTTTTCCATAACCACATCTCACTCAGCTGAAAATTGCCTTCACAGAGGTGAATACAGCATTCATTTTTGCCCTGACCCAACAGGACAGATTAATCAGGTTACTTCCCTCCCTAGAATTGCCTGGATCATTCTTTCCCACTGATCTCTCCTAGCCCCCAATTCCAGCTCTGAAAAGCATCTTACAGTAAGCAGCCCTTCTGTACTTAAGTCCAAAGCAGTCAGATGTTAATCACTGTTCAAGGCTTGTCTGCAGCTTCTCTGAGCTGTTCCAACAGCATTTGGCTTTGAAAGATATCTCAATGTACATTAAGCTGGGAAAATATCTAGGGATTGATTATTATCAGTGAGCTGTAGGTGTTTTTTCCTATTCATCCTGTTTAGTTATCTTCATAACCTGAAAGACTGTGTAAAATATTAGCTACATAAACTAATTAGCTGTTACCAAATCTGCATTCCAAAGAGGGATCTGCTTCTTAATGAAAGCTGCAAGAAGCAGGTGACTGGTGGTGTCTCTGAGCAAGTTAATTTATACTGGGCTTTAATCTAGAACAGTCTTTCAAGTTCTCACCTCTTTCTTGTGATGGGTACATAAAGCAAGGCACCCCTTGTTGAAGGGGACAGGAATGCCAATAAATGCAAATTACCATGCTGTGAAAAGCTGTATCAGATTTATTGTAATGCAGGAAGCATGAATGTTGAGATTTGTATGTAATATGCAGAACAGTTTCTATTAGTACAGCTGAGCACAGATAAATTAGTGTAGCTTTTGGATATTTCTCTTTAAATGTTTTTCAGCTATTAGTGTCTCATCATAATCACCCACTGACTTTCATCTTCTATCTGTGCTTTTCTGACCCTGCCCATGGTACCAAGATCCAAAGTTTCCAGCCCCTACACTGTTCAATTCCTAACCAGACACCTGCATGTGTGCAGCAGATATCTCCTTTAATGCTGCCTTTGCTGTTCTTCTCTTTCATTGTGCTGAAATCAATAACCAGCCTTAATGTGAATCAAAAAAAGCAGCATTTGAATCTGACATCGACAGCTTTAATTAGGGTTGAAGTACAAAGTTTTCTCTTTTGTTGCCAAACTGTTCTCTCAGTTTCAACTCCTCCAAGATAAATCCTCATGGACAATCCTGTATGATCAAACTTTGCACTGTATAGGAGGATTCACATGAACAATCATGTGGCTGAAAATTAATGTAAATTAGAAAGTTTGGTGCATTATACATATCAATTTTTTTCCTAAGAGAGTGGATATATTTCAGTATGTAGACTTAACTGGCTTAGAAAAATAAGCTCCACAGCTGTGGAAAATATGTATTTTTGCTATGCTTTCTGCAACATAATAATGTGTAGTCTCAACAATTTCATGTCCTCTTTGGTAAAAACTGCAAAGGCTCAATGTATTATAATCTACTGTGAATTCAGCATCTGTTTGTGATATTCTCAGCAGGAATAGTTGTTTCTTTTCATCACCTGCAGATGCAATTTTACCAGCAAGGCCTGCAAAGTGCTCAGATATGAGAAGTGTAAGCTTAACAAAAACCCTGGAATGAAATGTTACTTTTGTCATAAAAAAGTTCCCTTGGGTTCTCCTGTTCAGAGCCCTTTAGCTTCAGAGTAAATATCATGTAACTGTAATACTTTGCACCTTTGTTTCACCTCCCATCCAAGCCTCTCAACTGGCTTGGCAAACATAGCTGGATTAAGTATTCCTGCAGGGAGAAGCATCCTGCCAAAGCAGAACGCCCCAGAGGTCACACTCACACGTTGAGCTCTGCATGTCTACCACTGTTCACACACAAATATGCTCACACTGCACATAAAAATATAGAAGCTTAAACTTTTCTAAGCTAACATGCCTATTTTCAAAATAAATGTAAGAGTACATGAAGATTTGGACCTGCTCATCATAATAAGATCTGAGAGCTTGTGAGGAAGTGTCAATGAACAGCTCAGGGAGGGTTCAGAGCCATATTCCCCACAAATAAAAAATATATTCTCACATCAAAGACTTTACATAAATCTGTCAAAATTAACTGTAAAATGAAGGACACTGTGGGCTTAGACACATGAAACTGTCATGAGTGGGTTAACACACCAGGCTACAGGGATCCACTCTCCTAGACTGCACCAAATAGAAAACAACCCCAGTTACCTCAGCCTCTTTTCATCAGTTCCACAGGATCATTGATGTTGGATGAACCCATAGAGATTGTGTAGATCTCTGCTAGGAGAAGAGTTAACTAAAGCAAGTTGCCAAGGATGGTGACCATTGGGATTTTGAGTATCTCCAAGGATGGAGAGTCCACAGCCTTTCTAGGAAACCTGTTCTGGTACTCTGACCATCCCCCGTATTTAAGATTCTCCAGTTCTCTTCATCATCTTTGCTGCCCTTTGCTGGACTCAATTTGGTGCCCACCAGGAACCCCCAGGCCCTTTTCTGCCAAGCTCCTTTCTATCCAGACGCCCCATGGCCTGTACTCGTGCAGGGGGTTATTCCTCACCAGGTCCAGGACTTTGCTTTGTTGAGCTCAGCAGCCCATTTTTCCAGCCTCTAGAGATCTCTCTAAAGAGCAGCACAGCATTTGGTGAGCCAGCCACTCCCAGTTCAGTGTCTGCAGCCCTGCTGGGCTCACCGTGGCCCATCAGGCAGGTCATTAATGGAGATGTTTAACACTGTTCATCCAGTATTGATCCCTGGGGTAGACAAGCAGACATGGAGTGTTTTCCTACAGCTCAAGCAATTTGTTTTTGTCTGAGTCTTAGTCCCACTTCATTAAGTGCCTAAAGATGAGGTTTTGTAGTAGTCAGAGAATCACCAAACAACTATCTTCCCAACTTTCTTTAGGATCAGCAACCTAATCTTTGTAAATAACTTTAAAAATACCAAAAACTTCTTATCTGCATCTTTTGGTAACCAAAATGTTGGGAAAAATCTAACAGGAATTGTGTTTTAAATGAAACGTCCACTGCCAAAAAGTCTGCCACTTTTGAAATTTTTATTCTTACTTCGTAAATCAGAAAATAGCTACCACTATCCATTTAGTGATGACAAATGGAAACAATAAAAATCTGGGCAAAGTTTCACAAAAATATTGTAGCAGAGCCAGAAGCTGAACCTAATCACATTGATTTAAGCATCGTTCCTCTCAGAATTAAGTTGTGGGTAAATGACTGAAGATATATGAAGGTTATGCAGATTATATATACCCATTCTTGTTACAAGAAACAGCTTGGTTTTGATTGAAATTATGTTTGTACTTCATCTTTGGAGATCTCCTTGCTGCTGATTTTCTTCAGCTCTGTCCTCCTGCCTCGTGTCTGGTTCACAAGTCTGCTACAACCTGGAGCAGGAGAGTGACAGAAGGCGCAGAGGAAGGTGAGCAGAAAAGCAGGAGAAATTTGCTTGTTTTTTCACTTGCTTGGTGCTGAGTTCATGTGATTCCAGATAGGAAGTTCATCCCAAACAAGACCTCTTAGACTACAAAAGGCAAGTAAGTGAAGGACAGACTTTACAGAGGTGAACTGGTGGAAATTCTTGTGTGCAAGATCGGCGACTGTTGCACACCTCCAGATCATGCAATCTTAGTAGATCCTAGAAAAGTTTTTTCTATCACTAATTAAAACTACCCCAAATTCTACTGTCAGTTTTCAGTGGGTTGCTTCTGCAAAGATGAGTAAGTGTGAATTTACAGGAAGCAGTGTGCTTTCTGATCAGATGGCAGATACTTACTCTCAAAGACAGACGTTTCACTGGAGAAGACCTCATCTCATTTCTTGCTGTGCAGTAGTGGTCAAATGTAGCTAAAAAACTGCATAAAGGAATTAAACTTTACCATAAGGGCAGTAAAAGTAAGGGTTTAAGTAACCATTTATTGTGAAGGAGCACATGAGGCAGGGGCAATGATCCAGAATGTCCAAGCAACAGAGCCATCCAGGCAGCAGTAGTAAAATACAAAACAGAGACAAAAATACCACCTTTACTTCTTAGTCCACAGCAGTCGTTTTCTACCTGTGGCTCAGAGAGAGGGAAAATTCACAATGAAGGAAAATCCATGGATGATATCTAGAGAGACTTAGAAATGCAGTCAACAAAAGCAATGTCACAGCTGTTAGGCCTAAATTCCCTCTGCAAAGGTTCCAACCTCCACTAGAAACACACACACACATCTACAAGTGAAAATTATTTACAAACAGTGCCCACACTTCCCACAATGAAGCAATTCATTGTTTAGAAAGCGAGCTCATGAGCTGGAGAAAAATATTCAAACCCCTGCCTTGGCGTGCACTTACTTGACCTTTAGAAAATCAATCCCTCTGTTCCTCAGCCTGCACCAGCAGAACAGGGCGTGCACTGCTCTGTCTCTTCAGATCCTTCTGAATGGCATTGAAGGTGTGCACTACAAATGGATTATTGTCAATAGGTGTCACTAGCTGGAGGAACAGCTGTCAATTGAATTGTTTTAGAAACATTCGTAAAGGAAGCTGCCTGTAATTACCAGTGGATTTATTGGCCACACTGTGGAAGAAGGAATATTAGAAACAGCATCTAGTCATCTGTGTAGTCATTTATGAGACAGCTATGAATAAATGAAAGATTTTTGTGGAAAAAATATGGGGAAAAAAAGCCAGAAGTATCCCTCAAGTGTCATACATGAGATTAATCACAGGATAAAATCAGTCGCTCTGCATTCCATTGCTCAAACCCTTTATTAAACCAAAGAGCCTACAGGAAGCAAGAGAAAATCAATCAGTAGCTTCAAATTATTTGGGATATGCTCAGTCACAGCATAAAAGGATTTCATTTTCCACTTGCAAGGAGGACAATATTTCTACAGGAACTTGTTTCTTCACTGTTTCTAGATACTAAAGTATGATAATAAAATGCTTTCCCTAACTATTTATAAGTAAAAGACAGTCAAAACCTCCAGTATTTAAACATTACTGCATGGCTGATTTTAGGACACTCTGTATTTCCTCCTCCAGCAGAAGTGTTGATGCCCAAAGTGTCAAAAGATCTCCCCTGTTTTTCTCATTCACCTGTCAGGAAGGAAATACAAGCTAAAAAGTGGTAGAAATTGCAAGATGTTGCCAGTGGAGTTATTCCAGGTAGTAACAATCAAGGATTCTTTTTCCCAGATGCCCAAGATGAAACATACATCTACCAAGTACACAAAAATAAAAAAACAACATAAAAATATATTAAATAGGGGCAGAAGAAGTAACATAAGGTGAAATGTTTTGCAATGCACTAAATAATGCTGAGGATTCTGGCAGCTTTGGTCAACTCAGGTGCTTCAAAAATGCAATTACTCACTGAGTCATCCCAGGCTGCTAAAGACTTGAGTATTTATCTAAATATCTTTGTGCAGGGTGTCTCTGCCTCTTGGCTATGTGTGAATTCAGAAATCTGTGTTTGAACAGGCAGCACTGGATTTCAGAGGTGATAGTGCAGGCAAGAGCATTAAAATTCACTTTGTGTGATTTCCAGTGCCCAGGCAGGATGACTTCCAGTGCCAGCATTCATATGCTGACACAGGCAGGGTTAATGCTGTCCTTGTCAGAGCCCAGACAGATCTGGTAAGGGAATACAAAGATAAATATTTGTGAAGCATTCACATACTGCAGTGATAAACACAAGTAACAGAAAGGTGATCACAAGAATAGCCTCACTCATAAAACATCTTTGGAAGCAATAAAAACCTCACTAGGGCTTATCCTGATTTATTAAACAAAAATATGTGAGTGGTATTCCATAAAACACACAAAATTAAAAACAACATTCAAACCTGGGAAACAAAGTACTGCAATAAATCATACTTACTCAGCAGCTTTATGTCTAACAATCCTCCTCTAACAATCTCATTGGCTCATTTGCTTGGTGGCTACATTTCTGAAGCAGAACCATACAGGACTTCTGTACTGAAGGTTTCCTGAGGTTTATCTTTGAATACAGTGTGCCCTGTCCCTGATAAACTTCTCAGAAAATGGTTTCTGCATCTTGGGCAACCCTGTTCGTTTTCAGTTCTATTTCAAGTCATACAAAATAGGTTAAATAGTCTTCAGGAAGATGACAAGTCTTGGAATATCATTTTCTCAGCAGAAAAACAGGAAGAACATAAAAAGGTCTATAAAAGCAGAAGGTAATAAACAATGCATTGCTTCATGAAGCATCTGCAAATAACTTTGTCATCTGGAAGGGGATGGTGCAGCCTGATTTCATGGGCTTACCTGGATCTCATTTTGCCTACCAAAGCATGAATGCTTCTGGCATTGCACATGCAAATGGAAACACACACCTAAAAGCTGCTCATGTAGTCAATCAACACTTGTATTTAAACCAAAATAAACACTTGCCTACACATTTTTTCTCAAAATTCTCAAAAATTTAAGGCATCTGCAACTCAAAAGCTTCTTTGACTTAAAGCTTTCAAGGAATAAGATTGGGAAGTTTTCTAGTAAATAGCTAGAAATTGTTTGAATGCCAGTTCACCTAGTAACACTTGTTCTCTAATGCAATTCAGGACCTAAATCACATTTCAGAGCCTGCTAAATTTCAGTAATTAATACAGCAATTCCCTCATAATGAGTTTATTAAAGTTCAGTACCCTTGTTAGGAGAAATGCAGAAAGAATTGAAGAAACATGTAGTATTTTCTTGTAAGTTTCTTCCCAAAAAAATCTCTATCTGATTTCCAATATAATTGGTTTTAGAAGAATTATGCACAAAGCAGAATTCAAAGTGTGTACAAAGCAACCCTGAAAGCCTTCAAGGAAAGATCATATATCCAAAATATTAAATTTCAATAAAATTTCAGTCTTCTACAGATTGGACAGTAGCAAATACTCAAAAATGCTTTAAGTAGGTGGAAAAAATCCCCCGTCCTTGGAAATGAAAAACAAAGGTATTTTAGAAGAGTCCATGTGTTCATATGCAAACAGTGGCACCAAGCCTGAGACCCACTCACCCTTTAAGTACTGCACCAGTTTAGGGAAGAAAAAACTTGAAAGCTCAGTAGAAATTTGCATTAAGCTAATCAGTAAACAAATTGGTTCATAAACTTTCTAAGGAGATAAATTCAAGCACAGTATATGCAGGCAATAGTATACACAGGCAAGGAGAATTAGTTTCTCACAGTAAATTATAAATTTCACCAAGTACATCCTAGCACATCTCTTTCTCTCAGCTTTTTTCAACATCATCAACGAAATCTTATCCTCTTAAACATCATTTTAAATATATTCTGTTAAATATCATTTCCCTACTCCCTATATTTTGTCCCAAGACAAAACAAAGTAACATTGATACCCACAGTGTCTGAGCATAGGCAGCACAATTCTAGAACAATACCAGTATCTGTGACACAATAATGTGTTATATCCACAGACTTAAATCTATTTGCTTGGCAAACTCTTTCCTCCTTCATGTTTTATCACCTTTAGCTTACAAAACTTGGTGATGATTAGCAGAGCACTGCAGAGGCTAATGCTTAATGGATTTAACAGAAGGACTTGAAAAAGTGTCCTCAATGCCTGAGGCTTAAGTCCTGACACAGAAATGCATACACATACATATGCTTTAAATTTCACCACATTAAATATTATACAGGATATTTTCTCCTTGTAACAATGCCTCTAGCAAAGTTCAGCTCAGGAAACCCAGAAAAGAATATGTAAAGATCTCTTACTCAGCCAGCCTTCCTCTATCAGCTTTTAAAAAATGTTTATAGCTCTGATAACATTTCTCCAGGCTTTGCTAGAGCTGCATTCATCCAACCACGAAACAGAGAGAGCCAACACCACATCCTGAAAATAACAAATCACACAGGAGCTGAATACTGAAGCCACATTTGTAATTCTTCAGTAGACTGAAATATGTTTGCATGAGAATCCATTCAGTAATTCTGAATAAAAAGTCTGGAATTGAAAATGGAGAACTGTTCACATGTGACTTCTCAAGGACAGACTGAATACTCAACCCATCACTAGCAAAACTTATAAAGTAGTTTATGATTCATTATTTATATCAAATACTCACTGGAGGAAAAGGTTTACACTCTAAGCTGTTAGCCTTTTAGGCATGCTTTCTTTATTTGAAGATTTATTTTACCTCAATGGTTATGTGACACACTATTAAGTCAAAAGATTATCCAAAATTTGCAACCTAACATTGAGATTTGTTTTATATTATGCCTCACCATGGATGTCAAGCTAGGATACAAACAGGGGCCAATGCCTATTTCACTGTTAATATGAGTGGAAAGAACATTAAATTTAGGAGAAGAGGCAGAGCCTGGCTGCTCCAGGTACACAGGAACTGGGTGGATTCTTGTAACAGCAAGAAAATTTGGTGAGCATGGATCTGTTACAGTATTTCTGTGATAATTTACACCAAATGATGTGCACCAACAGGAAGAATTTATGGTCTAAATCAACTACAACACAAGAAGAGATGAAAATCAAGAACTGGAAGCATGTGGCCATTTTTCTTGTTAGAATTTTACCTGTGAAAAAATCAAATTTATGTAGACATCAGTATTCAAAGGACTACTTGAAAAGAGTGAGTCTGGAGACATTATTGTTCTCATACAAGCAACAGAAATTAATTTCTTAGTTCAGTGATTCTGTAAGGTACTGAGAATTTTCTAGAAGCATGAAAATGAAGATAATCATTATCTCCTAGGAGACAATAATCTTCAGTAGAATCATCCTCCTGAACATAGTTAGCAATTCTGTAGGGTTCAATTATTTTAGAGGAAGAATTCAGAGTTTACCTGCACTTTTAAATGTTTCTGATGGGTGGATAACAACCGAAGCTTTAATATAGCTTTTGAAAGATCAGTAAAATGAAATTATTGGAGAGGGAACAATACCATTTATGATTATTTCTTGTTTATAGTCTTCTGACAAAACATAGAAACCAAATGTATTTCTTCAGCAGCCTAATTTTTACCTTTGTTTCACAGATATCATGCTTTTGTCTCTACAGCCATTACAGTTCATCAATTCCATCAAAAACCATGTAACAATTTCACTTTTCAAAACAGAGACACATTTCAAAACTCCCAACAGAAATCTAAAGGTCAGGCATTTACATTTTCACCAGTTAGCACCTTGCCAGCAAAAAGCTCCCATTGCCTGTTCAGCACATTCCTCATTATTCTGACATTTTTTACCCTTTAGAGGGTGATATCCCTCTTTTAATGAGAATATCAGTGGAGAGCAACTATTAAACAGAGTCATTTTCTCTTCATACTGAAACAAACAGTTTATAATTTTAAAGATCATTGCCTTGTATAACAAACACAGAATGTAACATTTCTCTCCTCTGGAAATGCCCTAATGAGCCACTGAGCCTCTGCACCAGAGGACTGCTCCTATCCATCAGTCTTGAAATGTATCAGAGACTTCTGTTTCTTTGACCTAGGCTAATCTTAAATCATCAGCTTTGAGGCTGCAGAACATCCTTGCAAAAATTAATTAAAGTGACAGAGACGGGAAGAGGAGCTGATCCAGCGGTGCCGCTGCCGTCTGCAATTAGAGCATTCCTGGAGGGGCTGTTCCTGGGGTCCCTCTTCCTGCTCTGGACCAAAAGGGCCCTGACCAGAGCAGGAGAGTGAGCAAGAAGAGGGGAAACCCTGATATCCTGCTGGGATTTGCACCTCCCTGTGCTGCACAGACTCAGTTTTTGCATTCGAGTTCAGTGGCAGGGATGGGGTTTCACACCCTTCCCTTTCAGATCAGTAATCACTCACTCTATCAGTTTGAGTGTTTTCAAATTCCCAGCTCATTCACATTCCTTCACAGCTGCTTTTCCCTGAGTCAGGACCCAGTGTGCTGCAGCAAGTGTCTTCAGGACTATCATGCAGTATATACTTTATATGACTTTATATGACACTGGAGATTAAATACTCCCACTATTTGTAAGAAAGCAATTTGCCAGATGGCATCTGCAGAACAGGAACCTCGGGCAGCTTGGTAAACACTGTCCTGAGCTCTCAGCCAGGTACTGAATGACTCACACCACAGGGGGCTGTGCTCCCTCACCTTGGGCCTACTATTAAAATATAAAAGTTCTTCACTTAAAAGGAAACAAAGATTAGATTCAGGATAAGGGAATAGAATAATAGAATAGTTTCGTTTGGAGAGGCCTCTGGAAATTACCTGGTGCAAACCCCCTAGCCCCACCAAAGTAGGTATTTGTATTTATGTCATACAAAGTATGTATAAGTCTGCAGGAGATAATCTTACAGAGAGTCACATGTGATAATAACCCTTGTAAGACATAGAAATTAATTGAACTTATAACAAGTGCAAAAAAGCATTGAAAACCTTTGTATTTTTGATATATGGTGACTGATCTAATCATAGGCTTTATCTGGGAAATGCACTCAGGCTCCTGGGATAAGTATTAACAATATTCTTCCTAAATATGAATGATTTCCTGCCTCTCACATGATGCAGGTCCCACATATCCCACTGACAGCAGGAATGAACAGTTACAATAAAAGAACAAGTATTTTGCTTTGTCTTCCATCCTACAGTAGGAAAAAAGGAAGCTTCAGTCAGCAACACCAGAGCACAGCTAAAGGAACCAAGAAGCTGTGTCATCCCACTCTTCCCCACACAGACAGCAGCAGCCAAATGCAAATGACATTTAATTAAAACTCTCAAGTTAGTTTAAGTTTGGAGTGCTTCCACTGAAATACGTTCTCTGACATAAAAAGAAAATTATAATCAGCCAGTATTGTGGGACCCACTGACAGGAGATCAATGGGCTTTCTGATGGCGCCTGCAGATTTCATTAGTGCTCTATTAAAAAATACCATTTAAAAATTATTTTTATGACAGAAATACAGCCCAGTCAAATAAAAAGAAATGGACAAGATGATTTTCAAAAATCCATAGATCCATCATTTACTGTGACAATTTTGCATCGCTTAGGACATACCCTGACATATTTTTCATTAAATGCTATGAAATCAATAAGCAAAATGTAAAGATCCAATGCCAGGTATAGTCAGGTACAGATCTGGTAAAGGCCATCCATTACTTCTAGTGCAAATGAGTTAAACCAGACTCAAAAGAGAGATTAGGATCAGAGTACAGCACTTGAGTTAACCACTAGAAGTTTTTGTGCCCACAAAGCACAGCTATACTCCAGCAGCAATATTGGCTACAAACACTCCCAGAGGGAACCCAGTGGAAAGCTGCACCCTAACAGAGCTCTCTGGGCCACCTCTTCAGCTGTGTTTTCTGTGGATCCACATCAAATGCAACACTTTAAAAAAGATGAAACTCTTTACCTGCATCTGGGCACCAAAGCACTCCTTATGGCAAAGCAGATTTAGTAACTCCGTGGAAGAAAGCTCTTAAATAGTTTTATGAGTAGCTCTTCCAAGACCCCATTCCAGCCCCATGCTGTGGTGCCCCTTACTTCCACTGACCACAGTGCCTGATCACAGCATCAGCAGGCAGGTAAGAGTTGCAAAAATGAGTTTAGAGCAGAGGACAGTAAAAAGAAACAGATTATTTGTGCTGCTCTTGCTTGCACTAGTACCTGGAGTTTTCCCAACTCCCAACTTCCTCCCAGGAAGAGGATAGAGAAGCCAAGGCTGCAGCCATTCCCAGAATCCACACTGGGCAGTGGTGGCAGTGACAGGGTGGCCTGGGGACAGCACACAGTTGTCTTTCAGTGTCACTCATGGTCACAGGGGCTGCATACACCTAAGAGAAACTCTGACTTCAACCCATCCATCAACAATTCTGGCTTCTGTCAGAACGTCAAAGTCCACCTACATTTTCCAAGAGGCAGATATAGAATCACAAGTGCTGCAAACTGGTCTAAAAGACCCTGCAACAAAAGCACAAGTACATCTTCCTGACAAAGATATATCTGACACTGGAGAGCTACCAGCTCCAAGAAAGTCATATTGAAAAATTGCCAGGACAGAATTAGGAGGAAGGATGCACCTGGCCTTCCAGGTGTGGCAGACTCACAGGAGACATCCCATCACACCCCAGCCTTTCAAAAAGAGGATCCTGAATTTATAGCATATGTAAGGCTGAGGAGTCACACAATCTGGTGTGCCAAGGCATCTGATTAGTTTCAGAAGGTGCAAAGATATAGATAGGAGAAAAAAGGGGGAGGAGATGGGGAAACCAACCCCAAAACAAGAAGAAAACTCTCTACATTTTAATTTATATTTTTTTTCATCCAAAATTAACTTTATTTTTTGTGAATAAATTGTCCTTCCCCTTTCCTTAGGGGAAGGGGGGTGGAGGGACGTTTCTAGAGAAGATTTTAAAACTTTGTTTTTTGGCATTCTCAGTGGGGTTTTTTCAGCTGCTGGATGCCATCATGAACAGCTGCTCGCAGCCACAGAGCACTTACTGCTGCCAGACTGCATGCTGAGAGCTGGAAATCTACTGTAAGAGGAGGATTGCAGAGACTAAGCCTCCACAGACCACTTTTAAGGCTGACTTAGAACTCTAGAGGTTAATAATTCAATTCCAGTTTTTATTGGAATTTTTACTGCTCTCTTTGATTATGTGGTAGACCTTTAGTCTCAAGAAGACAGGTTGCCCTGTGCTACTTGTCTCTATTTGGTATTTACACATACAGTGAGTAAAATAACATGGAAGCACAAATCCTGCAAAATTTTGCAAATAATGGAGTTTTCCAGTTGAAGTTTTCATACCTATTTGCAGCCTTGTGTACATTTAGGAAAGAATGATGGATAATGTGATTTATTGCAAATGTGTGCATGTTGTTGAAATACAGTCATGCAATAGTTAGAAGCTTTGAAACTCACATTCATGTTTCTACAGATGCTGAATTTTCTCCCTAACTGGTCTTTTAAAAAGATTTCACTCTACAAAAATTAAGTGTCTTACTTCACTGAGTCTTTTCAATAATTTAAGCAGGACGAGAAGTTCATTATACAAGGTAGTTCACAAATGTTTAAAAGCTTAATTCTCTAGATTATGACTTCTGACAGGCTATATATATAAATTCAGCTAATGTATCCCTACAGAGAAATGTTGTTCCTCAGAATAGAAAGTCTTTTGCAGGCAGCAGCTGGAGACAATATTTTCTTACCACGTGCAGTGCATGAAGATGCAGAGCTGTAGGATTACTGCAGGCCATATTTGTGCTATATAGCTCTGGAGTTTAGGACAATCAGTTTTCGCTGTTTACTACCAATTTGAACTCTCTCAAAGTGGAAGTTCAGGTTCATTTGTAGTCCAGAAACTGCCAAAGACTGGACACAGGATATTTTTGAGTTTTAGCAAATCACAGCAAATCTTCTATTGAGAATGAACTGATAGGAGAACTTGCAAAGGTACCTTTAACCATTATCATTCTTGGATGGTTGTGAACAAACACCATCCCTCCTCCCTTGTGACAAGATCCTGATGGAGTACAACTCCATATACTTGCATATATCTCATAAGACTGCCAAACATAGGAGATTTACCTCCCTGAAAATACAAAAATACAATTAAAAATAGCATAAGAAAGACATAAACATAACAATGAAAGACATAACATAAAAATGACAACACATGGACTAAGAGACAAAACAGAAATTGCCCAAGCATATGTCAATTACCTGTCCACTTTAACAGGATTATTAGTTATTAAAAATACATTCTTGCAAAACAGGTCACACCAGGGACATGGAGGCAGATGCAACTAGACACAGAACAAGTCCAGCTCTATTTCACCTTCCCTTAAAGTAAGTACATAGGACAAGTTGCAAGTGTGAGGTGCTAAGTTAGAGCAATGTGCTGTGCTGGTATTCCAATTTCACAGTTAGACTGCCCTAACTTGAGTGGAATTCTTCTGAAATCCAAGAGTTTTAATCATTACCTGTAAATAAAATACCCATACTACAAATAAAATACCTGTAACTGTAAATAAATTTAAAGTGCACTGCCATGATGAATTCCTTATAACACAGCTACATTTACTGACCTTCACTTGTAGGTTCTTGATTGCTCCCAATACCTTTAAAACTCTCTATGCTGCCATAGAGAGTGGCAGACTCTTTGGAAAGTTTAGACTGACAAAGTCCATGGGAAAAGTGGGTTTTTCCCTCTGAGCCTTTAATCACAAACATTGAGGACAGCCCTGCACAGAAGGACATGTCAGTGCTGGAAATTCTTTGCTCAGAGGGTGGTGAGACAGTGGCTGCCCAGAGAATCTGTGGATGGCCCATCCTTGCAAGTGTTGAAGGCCAGACTGGATGGGACCCTGGCTAACCTGAGCTAGTGGGTGATATGCTGGCTCATGGCAGAAGGGCTGGAATTAGGTAATCCTTAAGGTCCCTTCCAACTCCAGCCATTCTATGAAAAATGCTTGAAGAAATAGAAAAATTGTGCTGCAGATATGTGAGCATATAAACAGAGAAACTTTCAGTGTGCAGTGTGTGCTTGTTACCTCACTTCATCATGTCACCCACCTTTGACATGACATACTTCATGAAGGCTGACGATCTCATCAGTCTTCTCCTTCTCTTTACTTCTGACAATTTCCATTATCTCTGTTCTCTCTTCCTCTCTCTGACGTTGGCAGTTTTTTACAGCTGTCTGTTCTCCTGAAACCAGGAGACAAGTACTTCTCTGTAAGCATACACAATCCCTGATGCTATTTGGAACAGGGAGATGTGGTGAAACTGATAATAGGATTGTGAACCTCATCAACAACTCTTTTTTTTTTTTTTTTTTAACCTGTACAAAGAACTGATAAGGAGTATTTACCACCCAGGAGCTCTGGCTTGCTGCAGCTGTGCGCACTGACTCGTGCTACCTCCAGGCTCTCCCAGTCCTAAATATTCCAGATGTTTCATTATCATATTTCCCCATCATTCACAATACAATTATGAGCTTAATTTGCCACTGGGAACCAAGCAAAGCCTAAAGTTGGAAATTTCAGTCACAAATGGGTTTGTGCTGACTGAATACAAACTTTAGGCTGCTTTTCGATGTTTATTTTTAATGGATTCTGAATGCTTCCGCTAATTCAGGAACTCAAGCGATTGAAACAAGAGAAGGAAGACTTATTTTGCTAAATGTAATTCCTGCTTAGGGGATTTACTGAGTCCCCCCTTACAGCTGGAGGAGGCAATGGGATTGGGAGCATTTAACTTCTTACAGTGCCAAGCCACAACCACTGCCTGCAGGTTAATGCTCTGAGGGCAGATAACAAGGCTGCCCTGGGTCCCATCCCTAACTACACACAGGGAGTTATATTTAGGGTTGAAATGTATGAGATTTAGTCCTTACACACATCAAAATAGGCTGTTATATCTTAGACAAGCTTTTATCTTTGTATGAGAGTCACACATAACTACAACTACAATCCAGGGTATAGTTTCTGGTTTTGTAATTGCATTACTCAGACTTAGGAAATACTTCCAGAAGACACCATATTCATGTTCTCAGGGCTTGTACAGCAGTACCAGCTGTAGATAGGCAGCAGTATAAAACCTCACAGCAGGAGAATCTGTAGTATTTTAAACTGGCTTCTAGCCATTTTGATAATTGCTAGTTGATAACTACTAGAGAACAACAGCGACTGTTCTGGATTTCTCTGAGCAAAAATGCTATTATTTTTCTATAGCTTGTTTTACATCATGGTTTCCCAGCATCCTAGATGAGACAAAGCATCTCTCTGATGCTTGTGGCTCTTCACTCCTATTTCCAGCATTTTATATGTGAAAGAAATAGAAGACTACAGACACATTTATTGCAAAAAGGGCAGTCTAATCTTTGATTTTGCATTAATAACTGGAATTAGTTTTAAAAAATGCTATGGAAAAATATTTTCTCTTTAAAGTGGTGAGGGACAGCTGTGCTTATTCATTACTCTTTTTGCATTGTATTGATAGTCACTTTAGCTCTGGGTCAAAGAAACAATTTTTTTCATTGTGATTTTTCCAGTCAGACAATGAGCCAAAGATTCACAAGCCAGAACAGGCAGATGCAGTCTGGATAGGAACATTTACAAGGGTATTGTCGTAGCATTTACACTGGTGCTGGTGCCAAATGAGCAGAAGTTCCAGAAGTTCTCCTGATAAATCCATGTTTTATCACTGCTTTATTCAGAACATCTTGTAAGGTGATCACTATTCCACACCATTCTCGTATATTTTTCTAAATAATGATATTAAATCAATATGTAAACATGGTAGGAGAAATGTCAACACAGTACAATAGCTTCTGCAACAGGATATGTGTCCCTGAGAGGCCACAGCTGAGATTTATTGGTCCACAGTGTAACTCCAACTCAGCAGCTTCAATAGACAATATTTCCCATCCCCCTATACAAAGAGTATCTATTGTTTCTAGGTATGATATTCTGTATAAGAAACAGAATAGAGGGCAATACACATCAGGGCAAACATCCTGGTAGTCACAAAGTGAAACAGAAATATCTCATTTTAGGTCTGTAACAGCATTTCTGACTCACTGAACATGTAATTCTCAGAGGATGAATTTCAAGTGTTGATAGATTTATTGCAAAGTAAAATTAAGGATCAAAATCCAGCCTTCATTGCTATTTTATAGATTATCTCCTAGGAGGATTTATAGAAATCATACTTGAAGCAGACAGCAGGTGATTATCTGGAGTTCAACTACTGCATTCAACAGAACACTCCTGTGATAGCAGGTGCTCTGCTGCCTTTTGGGCTGCACTACAGAGACTGGAAAAGTGGCAGGAAAAAAACAAAATAGAGGACGTCCAGCAGAGAATCCTAAGGACACTGAAGGGAGATGCAAACTGAAAATGCATGAAATGCTCTCAGCACAACATCACACCTGCCCTGAAGTGTGAACCCAGGAGAAGACAGGTAGCAGTTCCCCAAAATAAAACATTCCCCTCCAGATCAGTTGAGATCCTTTCTCCAGGCTTATGAAATCCCTGCCTGTGGGAGTATTCACCACCATCTACTCCCAGTGGAGAAGTAAAGTGCTGACATCTTGATGTGAACAGCAGAATGGTTTTTGGGGATGTATCTCATGAGGAAGGTGGAGGGAGCAAATCAGTGTCTCCATCTGAGCTTGGTTTTCTCCAAGCTGAAAGGTCAGAGAGTCAGCAAAGATGTTCCTCTGATTTAAGAGCAGCACCAGAGCATAGATTAATACAAATTCCACAAAAATTATACATATATATATATATATATATATATATATATATATATATATACACGCGTGTGTGTGTGTGTGTGTGTCTTAGAGGATATTCCCTGCAAGATACAAGTGATGTACAAAACAAAGAAAGGCTTTTTCTATCTGCAATATATAAGGCCAGCTAAAGTGAGCACAAAACGTATCATAACCTCAAAAGCTAGGAATTGCTAAGAATTACTATATCACATGGCATCACACAGCCCAGAAATTTAAAGCCACTTTCTCAATGGTACAAAAAAAAAAACCTTGGGAAGAAAGTCATCCTTCTTGTGGCTCCCACAGTATTTGTAACAATTTAAAATGTCATCTGTAATTTGCTGATCTGGTGATATCTGTAATACTCCTCATTAGAGTTAAATGGCTAACTTGATATAGTCTAAACAAGCCTTGCTCGGTAACAGGAGCTCTAAATTAGGCAGCTACAAGACAAACAAAAGACCGTCTTTTGTTCTTGATCCTTCTCTTGTGCAAAAAAAAAACAAGTTGTGCAAAGAACCTTTGGTTTATAAATAAACCAGCAAAATTCAGAGTGAAATTTCAAATTTACTCAAATGCAAGCACGTGATGCATTGATTGTGTATGTCTCTTGTCTGCATTTACTCTTAAAGAGCTCTCATTTGCACAGAAGACAATGCCTTGTTTTAATTAGCAATTGATTTCTAGCTATCTTTGTGTGTGGAATATGCATATTTTTACATTTGCAAGCAGATCTTTAAGTGAGTTTCTAGAAACTCACAGCCTTTGGTAATGTAAGGATGTTTACAGAGTGCAAAAAAATATTTAAAGCCTGTATATGGAAATAATGCACAGTTAAAACTATATGGTCACAGACAAGAGAGAAATAAAAGGTCAGCATTTAACAAAAACACCAACACAAAAAAAACTCTTTTGGAGAAAACAGAAACAGCCTCAGCAGGTATATGAGGAGGTATTCCTCTACTACTCAGGGAACAGGAGCATGAAAAAGAGAGGGTTTTTTTTCCCAACACTTTCAGGATAACATGGTAATATTTGAAAGGAGATGGTCTTTCATGTACTGAGATAAAAGTTCTCAGTCTACTGTGGCCAAACTCTCTCCAACCATTGGCACTGTTACTGACCAAAAAAACTTATTCTATTAATGAAATGAGGCAAAACGTGTGTAAAAACTCAAGTGTAGCTGATGACAGTGCAGTTCAGAAAGGAGTGTGTGAAATCTGATCCAAGCTATCCTTTCCACTTCACTGACCAGGAATCAGCTGCTTGAATTTTTTTTTGGTTGCCAATGACTCCACAGGCACTTCATGTTAAGGTGTGAACAGGAGGAAAAAAAAAAAAAACCATCCTGGTCTTGCTGTGGACACTCATAGTTCAGCTTTTAGACCAACCACAGCCTGGCAGGGTTTCAAACAAGGCCACCTTGTGACCCAGGTGACACCCTCCCTCCCTTCCAGGGAAGCACGGGGATTTTCCAATCCTACCAGGCAGCTGACATAATTTTAGGTAATTCTTCCTCCCCCTGCCCTGGCAGTGCCTACACAGTGCCAGTACCACAGGTTGCCTCACTCTTGGAAATCCTCCTTTCCTCATCTTCGCCAGGTGCTCTCTGGCACCGATCTCTTGGGATGGACACGCGTTTCTCACTTCGCTTTTCAGCTCGTGAACACCTCCCCATGGGAAGGAGGGATTTGATTCACTCTCTTCATGAATATGCAACTCTAATTAGCTAATAAGCATGTTTCTTGGAGCCTGAGATTCTGGCAGTAGCTCTGGTGTGTTATCCTACCTCAGTAACTCCCCTGTAGCAAACTTGGAGTTGAAGCACATGTCACTGGGCCTCTCACTGCTATCACCATCTGCAGCAGCTTCTTTTATTCCTCAATTATGCTTGTGCTATCTGGGCTGAAAAAAAACTCCAGTCCTTGCCAGCCTAAGCATATGCCTGCGTATTTTTTCAAGTAATTTTTAACTATCTGAGTTGACAATGCCATCTTTCATATCATTTCACTGCAGTTTCATTAATATGAAGTGGCTCACGCTTAATGGGAAAGAGTGAAGTTGGGATAAAACTTCCTTATTTACAAGATTTTCAGAGCGAAATGAAGCAGCAAAGTGTTTCAGTGAATACAACATCCAGAGTACTGACTGAGAGACTGATTTCAGTCAGTCATAGCACTGTCATTAGAGAAGCTATCTGAGGCCACTCTCTGTTCCTAAATACAAAAGAGACAGGATTGTGAATTACTGCAGTACTACAACAGCAAAATGACCTTTCTTTTCCTGTGCTGGCTCAGTTGCTCTCCTCAATGAGTAGAATGCAAAGATTAGATAGATAGATAGATAGATAGATAGATAGATATTTGATACAAATATGTATGATTGAAACTCCACAATTCACTCACACCCAGGCTAACACCTAACACCCACCTCACCCACCCCGGGGTGCCAGAAACACCCAACCCCTCTCGAGGTGCTTGTCAGCCACATCCTGGGCTAGTCCTTGGTACAATGAGACATGAGTGAGCTGCTGCACCCCTTTCCCTCAGCTATGAGCCTGCTAATTCTCTGATAAAAGCACACTTATTGAGGCTGCCTGCAAGCCATTCAGAAGATGGTTAACTCATCCCTGCTCTTTCACTTGAGCAAGATCGATTTTGATGCTTGAGAACGGTCTGTGGTAAATGAATGTGATCTTGTGGAAGGAGACACCAGCAGAGTACAGGACTGCACTGCAAATTGAGAGAGATTTATTTTTTTTATGGAACCTCTGAGGAGAAATATTTGTGACAATAGCTGTCGTGCTATTGTCAGGCTGCTCAACCTCCACAGCGTTAGGTTACTGTGCCCTGGGGTGTAGGGGAGATTCAGTTTAGCTTTAACTGCACAGGACAGACTGGTGCTAGATTTGACATCCCAGCTGAAGAGGCACAATCCATTAACTGGAGCAACTGTACCTCCACAGGGTTTTGTATCTGCCAGAACGCAGTTTTGAAATACAAGTAGCATCATTTACATCCCAAGAAAGTCATCACAATGGAAGCTTCTTGGAAAATATGACTGATGATTTAGCAATTGTTCTGCATATGAAATCTTAATTAAGATGTTTTGAGAATTAAGAATTTCTCCAAAAGAGCCATTTGCTGTTATCAGCTGCTTTTACTTCTTGGTCATGGATATTGTGTTGTAGATACCCACAGAGTTTTTATTAAACAAAATTGCTACACTACCAGCAAACTAAGCTGCTGTAAAAAGTGTGGACTCACCACCTTTTTAATTACACTGCAGACATCCTCAAACTGATAGCTAACAACCGAATTCTGTGATACTGTTGAATTACAGAAACAAAAACAGAGAACTTGCTTCCCTAGTGAGGAACCTGCCAACCTAAGCACAAGTGGACCACAAAACACTGCACTTTATAAACATTGTACACTCCTAAAGCACACATTTTAAAAGTGTGTATAAAGTGAGTACATAATTTTCTTGGTTTTTATTTAATAGATACTTTTTACCATATAAGTATGCAAAAATAAATAAAATAGGTAAAAAAATTTCTATAGGAGAGGGTAAATGCCTATTCAAGCAGAACAGTACAGAGAATATCTGATATCAGTGATGTGCTGGCTATCAGAAATAGAGATGCTGCTTGCAGCTCCTTGTAGAACAGGCCAGGTGCTAATTACTGTCATTGATATGAAAATGAAATTAAATCCACCAAAGCAAAAAAGAGTATGGAATACTTACAAATATATGCAAAAGAGCAGATTTATACAAATGTAACTGCTGTGGCCCATTATGCTAAAAATATATCTTAAAACAGTAAAGACAGATAACCATGGGAGTCTGAGCAACCTGATCAGTAGGAGGTGTTCCTGTCCATGGCAGGGAATTGGAAATAGATGGTCTTTAACATCTCTTCCAACTCAAATCATTCTGTGATTCTTTGCTTAGAACAAACTTTTAGTTGTCCAAGGCAGCTGAACTTATGATTAGGTCTAGAAGTAATTATCTACTAATGCACCTACTTTTTTTTTTTATTATTTCATTTTCATGTCGGTAATTACAATGTATTTGCAATATTAGAGTAGAAAAATCCATTCTCCACACTAACAGCACACGTCAGAGAATTAGGAACATCTTTTAAGAGCACAGTCATGATGCCTCAATTTTAAGAATTTCTCCCTGAAGGTTTCCAAACTGTGCAAATGAAGGGACAGTAGCATAATCCTCTCTAAATAGGTTTATATGATGCTGCTAATGCTGCTTTTGTATGATGCTGTTAATGCTGCATTTGCAGCATTAACATACTTTGGAACATCAGATGAGATCATTCTGAAGCTGAAAGTGCATGCAGAGGCCGTGTCTAGGACATGAAGATATTTTGCAGCCACACTGTTACTCAAATTCCTCATCTGCTATTGTCATTGTCTGATAAGTGGCAATTTACTCTTTTTAGGGAATAAAAATAAGGGGGTAAATATACTCTACTATACAGGTTAAAAATGGGGTTTTATTCTGGAGGTAAGTACACTCAGATTCTGAACCCTTTGTTGCAAAGAACATGCAGCACAAGAGACTCAGAATGAATTTTGGGTCAAGGATACAGCATAAAGACCTTTATGACCAAAGTGCTAAAAGAGCTCTACTTTGACACCATTCACTGTAGAAAGGACTCAGATGTTTAGGTTGTGGCAAAAAAAATATATATAATAAATTCAAGGGTATCAAGAATTTATATTATGGTGAGAATCAAATGTTTGTATTACAGGAAGGGCTAAATTTATCCTGGCAGCATTTAGAACCATATCTGGAGAGAAGTCATATAGGTCAAGAAAACAAGTCTTAAAAGTATTTTTCAATGATAAACTATTCTGATCTGTTGCTTTCAAACCTGCCATCCAGTATGATATATTTTCCTTATTTAATATGTACAGGTCTAATCACAGATGATGAGAAAGTAACATCTGCTTCAAAACAAACCCATCACAAACTTCCAGCTACTGTTTGATACTTTTTTGTTCCATTAATTCTCTGCCTCATCATCTTTCTATCCTTTTACATGGTAGAATCACATATATTGTTATGTTGGGATTAAATATATTTTAGCATATCGTATTTATAAAAACTTCCATTGTTTTTAATAGCCTTTGTGTTTAACAAGCAAGCCAAAGAAAAACAAAAATCCTAATCAGAATTACATCTTGTGTGGTTATACACAAACCATGAAAGAATCTGTATGAAAACATTAAACTGAGGACATGAATTTTGATCACATAATGTTTACCAAATATTTATAGAACCCAAATCCTGAGATTTTCATCCTAATCTTCAATAAGAGTTAATAGTGGTGGCAATGCATCACAAACTGTCTTCAATGCCCAAGCTGTGATCCTTCATAAACAAAACCAGAACAATCAAAATAAGTAATTTAAGAACTAATACTATTTTTAAATGGTTTTGAGATTAGGTACCTAGCAAGAGACATATACCAATTCACTTATTTAAATACATACCTCATTTTTCAAAGCAGCATGCAGAATTTTATAACAGGTCATCTGAACAGTCACCCTCATTCAGCATAACTCCACCTTTGCTAAACAATACCTTCCTTAAGGACTTCCAAAAAAAGAGCAAAACCTTGACTATGAAAATAAGCAATTGGGACTCTTAATCTGGTAATGTAAAACAAGAGGAAACAACAGGCAACTGTTACGCCCCTCCAACAGTTCTGATAAACATTTCTGTTATATTCTTTAGAGGAGTACCAGTTCCCTTCTGTGCAGAAAACCACAGTTTCAGGAATTGAAGATGACCTTAAAACTCTCACAGAATTGTATCTGTAGGATATGATCAGATTATTATGCATTCAGATCTTTTTTCTAGCTCTGTCAGAGATTTCTTTATCTTTTAAATTGTGTTTATTCCTTTGCCTGTCTTTTTCTCATTCTAAATGTCTAATGAGTGTCTGCCCAATTTAGAAAAAGTCTACACTAACAAAAATATGGGGCTAATGGGACCTAATTCCTTTTCTGGCTACACAGGTTTACAACTGTGAAGTGCAGGATTTAATAATGATATCTGGAACAAGAACAGCAAAATCTGCAAACACTGGAAAAATGCATATTTGTTCTATGTTCCAGGTAGGCAGAGCACAGATTATATTATTTAAACATCAGAACCTGAATAACTTTCTTTTAAAAATAACTTGCATCATATTCCAGACACAGTTATACTTCCAGTTGTCTTTTGCACGTAAAGTGTAAAATAAACAGCTGCCTTGTAAAAGCTTGCCTGTTCCAGTTAACTTGGAACAATGTTTTATATTCTGCATTTCCTACAAACACTATCCTGTATTCATGCTCACTGATAAGCTGCTGATTTTTCCACATAAAATTCCACCACTTCTCAGTTTATTTCATTGCTTTTCCTGAACAGACTGCAGAGTTAGTCTGAGTTCTCTGATTCTTTCATGAAACAAAACCAACAGAGTTGTGTATCAGGAGGTGAGGAACCCCTAGCACTTCAAAGAACAATACATCATGTGCTGGGAGGAAATGAGGGAGCAAAACCCATCATTTGCACATCTTGTGCAGTAAGCATTTAAACAACAGACAGCACTGCAGTCACAATTGTTTATTTTGAAAGTGACCTGATCTCCTGGAATTTCACTGGAACCGGTACCAGAGGAATCTCTTATTCTAATTCAGCATATGCATCATCGTGGCAATATAGCAAATAATAGCAAGTCATTCTGTTGCTATGTGTATGTTATGACTGGGGATGATGATACTGAAGGCAACATAAAAGGAACTCAAATTATGGGAGAGAAAATACTTCAGTATTAATTCTCTGCTGAAGACTACCAAACAAATTTAAAATTGCCAGTTGCTGAACCCAATGATTTCACAAAGTTCCTTGACACAGACTAAGCAGAGATGAAAGAAATCCTGCAGCTATTCCCTAAGATTTTTGAAGTCATATACCATTGTGCAGGCAAAGCACTCATCCCTTTGGTAATGCAATTCCAAATTATTAAGAAGTCAATCAAATAAGTGCTAAAAAATAGTTTCTACATATTCACAATGGTCCTATTAAAAGATGACAATTGCAAAGAAAGAAAAGACTGCAAAACATCTCATCCAAGCCTTCTATCACAAGGAGATATGTTATATAACTCGCTTGTAAAAGGAGCAGAACCTTAAACAACCTCTAAGTATTAGTTCTGTCCCAGACCTCCTTCTTCTTACCAACCCTGCTCTATATTCCCAGCTGGAATTACTATTTACAGTTAAATCATCATTATCATTCCAACATTACAGTGTTGTTATCTCATTGTTATCTCAAATTGTGCACTCCCTATTATACCCCAAATAAAGCTCTTTGATTTAAGAGAGGAAAAAACCTTATTTCACATCCTCCTCCTCCTCTTAGTCTGCAGGAATCATATTAGCTTATAGAGAATGAGTGAGATTGGCAGAACTGTTTCTTAATTTCCAGTCATAATTTGTGTTCAGATGTGTTAAGTCAGGTAACTTTGCACAAGTTCTTGAGAGCAAAATGGGTCTTGTAGAGCTTCCAGCAGAGATGCTTTGGAAGCTGTCCCACTTGGCTTTGGGAATGAATCTATAGGCTGCAGACTGAGACAGCTTCTCAAGGGAGCACACGTGATGCAACTGTTACTGAGAATCAATAAACAGAAAACCTTACAGTGCCATTTCGATGCAAATGCTTCTCAAACTGGAATGCAATTTAACCACCCTATCAACATTTAAATGAGTATAAGAGACGACCCAGAGAGGGTAAATGTGAATATTTATGCTGATTGCCTTTTATAAGCTTTTGTCCCTTTCTTTGCCATTTTTCTTGAATTCAGTAAAGTCTTCCCATATTAACACTGAAATCTGTTATTCCATCAGCATAAGAATGAAAAGATGGGGAAAGGGATGAAAGAGGAGTAGAACACTGTGAACTCAGCCAATATGGATTTAGCTGCTTTACTATAAATTACTTCTTGGGCAAGTCTTCCTATAGCTTCTTCCTTGTCTGCAGCAAATTCTGTCTGTATTTCATCATAATCTTGTAAGAATGAGCTACTGAAGGTCACGAGTCAAAAGAGTTTAGATAATCACTAACTGAGAGCTTGATAAGAGGTTCCAAATTATGCAAATATAATAGTAAAATAGTAGCTCAGGTTCTGAAAGCTTCCAGTTCGGAACTGAGAGCTTGTTCACATTTCCTCACCATGGTCAACCAGGCACTGCCTAAAGGAACTGTGTTCCCATTTATCTTAGATGCATACTTGACTTTGTTAAGCTCATAATAAAAAAAAACTACCATGAGCTTTGATGGAGCAGAATTTTCTGTTTAAATATCTATCTTGTATTCATCCATAAAACTGCCTCACCATATGTTTCCTCATTATTTTTAATTATATGTAAAATGCAAGATAGAACACCACTAGAAAAAAGTAGAAAAGTATAGATGAGAAGAAAGTCATATGCAGAAAACATGAACATAAAAGGCTGAGAAGGGAAAAATTTGAAGTCATAAACAGATCCTATGTAAATCAAGAGCTCACAGGTGTACTGTGGACACTAGAACTCCCAAGGTACCATTGCATAGCTCTGTGTGCTCATTCTGAGAGGTAAAAACCTTAGCGCTGCACAATTTAAAAATATAAAGCCAAGTTTTCCCCTCCATTTTTATTTTGAAGTTGCACAAACCAGGAAGATCTGTGGAGCATAAAGCCATTTGGAATAGGCTGCTTAGCTGGTACTCTAATACATCAGCTGCTGGGGGATCTGGAGAGCAGCCAAGCCTCCCAGATTCAACACGTTCAGCAGCTCTCCCTGTTCTTTCTCCCAGCACAGGAGGACAACAGCTCCTAAAACTTCAAGATCTCACTAATGCATCTTTCATAAAGTTTGCTTTACAAAGGCCTTCCCAACCTATTAAAGATATTTAAAGTGCAGACCAGCACTTCAAGATGTCCTGAAATGGTGGGTTTTGTTTTTATTTTGTTTTCGAACACTTCAGTTCAACAGGCTGGTGGGAAAGGTCAGGACATCTGGCCATATTTGTTGGCATTACATTTATAAAGGCAGCAAGGTGTTATTCTTTTTCTCCTCAGCTAGAAAGGGAGATGCCCATGAAAGTAGTAATCCTGCCATAGCTGTACCAGCAGTGTCTGAAGAGAAATTTTCTATCTATCAAATTTCTTTGTAAGGAAAGCAGTCTTAAAACTTCTATTTTACAGAAGCTTAAATTTAAACATGCCCATGCTGAGATGATTTCTGTAAACAGGGAAGCATTGTAATTGTGTCAATTAAAGCTGAAACAGCTTGGTAGGATCTTTGAAAAATAAATGGAACAGCACAGGTCTGTGTAACAAAAGAATACTTTCTTCATGTATGCATGTTAAAAAAAGAGAAAATCTGATCACTCCATTTCTTTCTGCTCACTTTCTCACAAGAACAGATGCTATAAATATTCCTGAAAAGTGAATTTAGGACTCAAGTACCTTAAATATTTGTCAAAAGCAAACTTATAATTATGAAATGGTTTTAGATAAAATCCTTTTATTGCATAGATGACAACAAAGATTTTCTGCAATTAATCATTATAATTTAAATACTGTTGTCAAAATGTTAAACATTTACACAGCACTGGCTGTTGGCTTCTCATATGCAAGAACAAATTTGCAAATCACTATAATAAAGAAAATAATTACAGAATTATAGAGAATTGCACTAAATAGCAATGTTTCAAGTGTGAGCATGTGCTCATTCTGATCTGCCCGTCAGGACCTGAAGGTGATCCATTGGTCCCAAGTACTTAAAGCTTTATCATAGATGAGCCTGGTTACAAAGCTATATGCATCACTTACTAAAAAAAAAAATCAACTTTATGCTGCACTAGAAATTTACATTAATATGCTCTTACAGTAATTTAATTAAATACTCATTACTAAGTACCACGTCTAAATAGTGTGACTTGTACAAAATTGAATTTGGAACTATTCAGAAACAGCAGCAGAATAAAAGTATTTCCTTAAAAAATCCTGCTAAATCAGCATACTCCTATGGAAATGTCTATTACTACCCATTATCTGATCCCAAAGGATAAGCTTAGAGAAATTGTTATTAAGTTTTGAACCCAATGCTGTTATAAATATTTAGCATCAGGGGAATACTCTGAACTCTACTCCTTATTTTGCTTTGGAAATATTACCTAAAGGAACTGTTGCATTTTTTAATGTATCAAATAATGAAACACTGACATGTTTCTCAGTTTCTCTTAAGCTGTTTGTTCCATTAAAACAAATAATACATTTTTTTCCTTCATCAATTCACATTTGTCATAATTTGCACATGGGTTGTCATGTTCTACATCACAATTGTTTCCATTTCTATATTGAAAACCAATAGGAAATGATGAAATTTATATACTAAATTGTCAAACTGTGGTTTACATGAGAAAGTAACTTACCTTGCAAACTTCCACTACCAACAAACTGTTTGTTTTGAAGTCCTGGCATGTCTAAAATTAGCTGTTACAGAATTACAGTGTTTGGGTAATAAACTGCTGTGCCAGGTAAATTTATATAGCACTTTGGCTTGCAAGGAAACAATACTTAATATCAAAAGAGGCTAAGTAAATAGCACCTTAAAAAAAAAATAATTCCTCAATGGCTATTGTAACATATGTGCTGGAGATTTTAATTTCAGCTGCAGTTGACAACAGTAACAAGGTCATCCTGACCATAGAAAAACTGGTTTTATTTCTCTCCAATTCTTCAGCCTAATGGCTTCATAGGCAAGAACTGGCTACACAGTGGTCACTGCAGGGAAGAGAGACCAAAATTTTCAAGGTTATCTAATTTACATAGGACAACAATTTAATTTCTAGTCAACAGAATAAAAAGCTGCATTTTCCAGTGAATTGCTCCCCTGTGTACCTTCCCAGCAGAATCTGACAATTTAAGCTATTCCATTGCATTGGCTTTCTCTTTGGCATCCAGGAAATTGCTACCAACTTCTAGTTTCAAAATGTTTCCCACAACATAGACTGAGCAGCCAGAGATGTCAACCTGACTTACACACAGGAAAGTGTGGTTTTCTTATAGGAAAGTTCAAGATCTAACTTAAAAAAAAAAAAAAAAAAAAAAAAAAAAAAGGGAGCATCAAACCACTTGCTCTGCCCAGCAAATAAACTAAGTTTGCTCATTAAAAACAGCACAGAGGTATCCTTTGGGTGGCTTTTCTCCTTTGTAGCATGGCCACTTTAAACTGGTGAGACAGATTTTATATTTGGTGTCAGCCACTCCCAGGGCTTTGCAGTTACTTGTGTGGAGGATGAACAGCAGGCACTAATACGAGTATCATGACTCTTTTCAGGCAGTAGGTGAAACCTTGAAGAAAAAGTGGCTCTGTCTTCAAAAAAGTGACCTGACCTTTGCTTTGGTGGGTTTTTACTCTGCAAGAAATAAAAAGCACTGCATGCTTTCCAATGCATCCTTCCTAGCTGATAAACGATTTTGTTCTAGCACTCAGCACAAAAGGACTACATTTTATAAAGACCAAGAGCATGCTATTAGTGCTAGCTAATGATAGCTCATGTGTCATACTGGAAACAAGCTTCCTAGACCTGGAATATGTCATATGAATCATGAACAAACACGTAATTGGCCCAGAACCTTTGATATGCTTACCAATTACATGTAATTCTCATTGAATTTAATATATTTAATTTTACAATGACTTTGCAGTTCTTTGGATATCAAAGGCATCACAAGTCCAGCATGCTTATCATTTATGACACTTCTGCTCTGAGAATTTCTTGCAGCATGCAAAGAACTCTCTGTAGGGTATCTGTGATGTGTTGCACAAGCAAGCTAATCTAATATTGACCTGACCAGTAATAAAACCCGTTTAGAACCTGCAGTAGTACGTAATGGCTTTACCTGCAATTGATGAAATGTTCCTGAAACTATCTGTAGTTTGGTATAAGTGGGGGTTTACTTGACACAGAATACGTTGCTAGTGAAGATAATTCTTGTATATGATGTGTTAGCAAAGAACCCCTTCTGTTAATAGACTTTTAAGGATTTTAATATATTTAAGTCCAGCGTAAAATACTTCTTTTATGGAGCCAGATCCTGCAGTCTTTGCACGGCTAAAACTTCCATGGAAATCAATGGGAGCTTCTAAAGTATAATAATAAGGACCTGCCCAGGGTCACTGGCATAATACAGCTCTGCTGTGATGCTTTATGTGTAAGCTCCAACCTTCTCTGTCACTTGTAAGAGGCAGAGATCAAAATAGGACCAAAGATCAAGATACAGAAACCCATGTGAACTCAAGATGATAAAGACCCTCATTAAGTAAAAAAGAATAGCATCAAACAGCACGGCACATAATATTGGTGCACTTTTTGTTTGGCTAATTTATATTAAATAATGCTGAAATATCTTAACCTTGTCCAGAATATTTACAACGTATAAAGAGAAGCTTAAAACAAGTGTAGTTTAAAAAAAAAATTCTTACAGTAGCTTCTACAACAATGATCATTTTAGGGAGAGCTGTAGCAATGCCTACGATGGCAGAATTTGGCTCCGTATGTTCTGTTAGCAAAAACCCAGACTGTTTATATGATGTAAATTGCTTTTTAAAATGTTACTAGAGCTATAAACTCTGTGGGTCCAGATTATACATTCAAATTTCAGGGAGAGTTTGCCTCAGTGAACAACAAGGAACTGTGCTTTATTTGAGAACTCCACTTGATGCTATTTTTAAGGAAAAAAAACCCAAAAAACCCATGAAGAGGTATTTTGGGTATAAACTTGGATAACTAAAATTAAACCAACGGGCTGATCCTCCAACACCTACTGCTCTGGGGATCCCATCCTGCAGAAGGTTGGCACGGGGAAATTCCAGCAGGCCTTGGCCCAGCAGGAAAGTGCCGGATTCCTGTTGACTTCATTGGGGCAACTCTAACGAGCCACCAGACCCCGGCTAGAACCCAACTGCCTCCTTAACCGTTGAGTTGACGGACCATTTGTTATATTATTATTATTATTATTATTACTATTATTACTATTTTTAACCAGTGTGTGTGTTCTGCTTCCAACCGAGCTTCGCTTCCAGGCGCAGGCGCGGCCGGCGTGCCGCCGGGCTGGGTCGGGAGCGCGCGCGGGAGGCGGTCGGAGCCCGCTGCTGACTTGGCGCCATTGTTGGTTTCGCTGTTGTAGGGCAAAGGCGCTAGGGCGGCCGATAAGGCTGTGGCCATGGTGATGAAGGAGATTCCGAGGGAGGAGTCTGCAGAAGAAAAGCCCCTCCTCACTGTGGCATCCCAGGTGGGCGGAGCGCGGGGCTCTGAGGGGGCCGCGGGCGCTGCGCGAGTCCCCAGCCCCACTGGGTGACCCATCCCGTGCCAGTGGTGTCCCGCTGCTTCACTGAGGGGGGAAAAGAGCCTGGGGTGAATATTGGGGGTGTAGATGTTTTGACATGAAAATTTAAACAAAAATGCTTTTTTTCCCCCCAGTTCAGTTACCAGAAAGTTGTTTAAAGCTAGTTTAAAATTTCAGTTCCAATTCATGCCATCAATTGTCATGCCATAAATACTCATTTGCAATTCATGTATAAAATATTCCCATTCGGTGCATATGTAAAATAAGAAAAAACACTTCACAGTAGTGTCATTTCCAATATCTCAGATCCCATTCCTAAGCTCTCACTGGGGTTCTGCTCCTGGTCTGGATCAGAATATGTGACTTGGCATATCTCATTGCTTTCACTTCTACACTTTCAGTCCAAGGAAGGACGTACATCCCCACACTAAACCTTACACTCACCTTGGAGTAGCCACCAAGAATTTGGTGGTTCCATTAGTTTCTTAAAGACAATAACAGAACACTACTGTAAACCACAGCATTCTTGTTATGAGAGTGGATTTTATTCCCTCATGTTGCTCACGTACATGAATTTCTTCCCCAGGCAAGTGTATTTAGTTTACTGCCGGTATTTACTGCACACAAATACTCCCAGCTCATCAGGAATGGAAATTGCTGGAAGCTGGTTTTACATGAGAGCCTTAAACGAAATCCACAGTCCTGTTTTATTCCTCTCACGACTTAGGATAACAGCTACTGTACTTTAGAAAGTTCTAAGATGCACACACACCAGCAGGTACTTCTCTAGCAGAGCGTCGCAGATATGCTGCACTAATACACATTCTAGAAATACCATCTACTAATTTGGAAACCAGGTCTGGCACCTCCTCCTCAACCCCTGTTGAACACCAGGTTTTGTTCACGGTGCACTCCGATGTCTATGAAGAAATTGCACAGACGAAAAAGATGCTCTGTTTAAGGCATCATTTCTAATTTTCCATTAAGTGATTAACAAACAATTAGAAACCCACATAAAATGCCACCCCCTCTAAACCTTCACTGCACTCCAAAAAAGATTGACCTGCAAAAACTTCCATTGGCTTCAACAGGGCCAGGAGTTCAGCCTGGGTTCATTAAATGTTTAACACACCATTTGTAGTGGCTGTCTGTCAGTCTCCTCAGCAATAGTCTATGATAAATTTATGAGTAAAATGCTTGTGTCTGTTAGTCAGTGTAATTTCTTCCACTAAACACAAATACCTACTTCCCTGCTATGCACCAAAGGGGTGCAGAAGCCAAAAGGAAGCAGAATCAAGTGAAAAAGTGAGTATTTTCCATAGCCATCTCTGCATCATGTATGTGTGATGTGCAGCTGTCCGACCACGTTGCATACATCCTTTGTCCCCTGACTGTGGCTGAAGTGTTGGTTTGAGATGCTGTCACCGCAGTGTGTCCGTGTGAACCCCTCATCCCGACCATCCACGCAGGAAAACGCTCTGCTGTGCCAACCATCCCCATCCCAGTGTCTGTCTCTGCTCTTTACATGATGAAACAGATGGATGTGGTTGCTGCTCACGGGGTGGAACAAATTCCAGATTGACTGCAAACTTCCCAAGCCAGATGGGTCAGGAGAATAAAGCCTGGTCTTTCCAAAGTTCTGGCCGCCACCAAACCCAGTGTGGACAGGTCCATGTCTTAGGGAGTAATTTAATGCGTTAAGTGTCCACGATGCTCCACCCTTACAGCTACCTAAGCAAAAAACCTGCAACTGAAATGCAAGGATCAAGCCCAGACTGGCTTTTCCAAGAGACAAAGTGAAATCCCCCATTTCCAAAATCCTTGATGAATGGAGGACTAATCATGTCTGACTGTGGAGACAGACTCCACAGGAAGCATAATTGGAATCTGATACACAAAGAAGAGTCTAATTCTGCTTTTTGATAATGCACATACGCCCCTGAATTCGTAATCTAAAATATGTCTCTTTGCTCTTTTCCTCTGGAAAATGGTAAAAACATATCCAGCACAGAACAAGACAGATAAATAGTCCCATTTTGTTGTAATGCTCCTAGCAAAAGCCCAGCTTTTAAAATATGACACTTATTTTTTGAATAAGTACTGAGAATTAAATTTAAATTATGCTTCCAATTCACAGATTATTTTATACCATTAGATATGGTTTTATATCATCAAAACTGAAGGCAAATCTTCAAATAACATGAACCAAAAATGTACTGCAGACTCCTGTGGGGCTGTGGCAGTATATGGCAACTGGGAATCTCAATCACCATTCCAGGGGTAATGAGTGTTACTGCGGTAGGCAGAGGAGCATTCCTGGTAATTGAATGGACCTTTCAGTATCTATTTTTTATAATCCTGTCTTCCTATCTCAATTACCTTCCATAAAAGTCACTTTCTTCACACTTACTGGTGTGAAAAAGGATTCAGTAGTTGCAAAATTTAATACTTTAAGCATCAAGAGAGTGATCTTTCAGTTCTAATAGGATTTTGTAGAATGTAACTCTATCCATCTTGCTGTCTCCCTTTATCTATTAAAAGATAATTCATAAGAGACTGGGACAAATGAAAAAAAGATATTTTTTTCATATTAATTGAACCTAGAAAACATGTAAGAAAGCTTGCTGAAGGTTCGAAGATTACCTGGATATTAAGTTATGAACCAATTACTTTTACCTAAAGCAGAGAAATAAATGAGAAAAATCATGCATAAATTTGGTTTTAATTGCAAAATAAAATTTTTGCTTAACCTCTTCACAACTTCTTTGCATTTGTCAGGAGAAAAAAATCTTGCTTCAGAATTACTTCCTAATGAGAAATTTAAACCTAAATATGCCCTTAAGTCAAAGTTTAATTGTGCAGTCAGCTATGAAATTCCCAATTTACTACAGGTCAGTGAACTTCAAAGGATCTGATTCAATCACATACTTCTACCCAGACTTATACTTAAAAATATGATTAACTGCTTTATTGAGCAGTAAAAAAGTTCATGTTTAAGTGCTTTGCCAGCAAAAACAAAAGAAATCTCACAGTGTCACCAGAGTTACTTGTCCCAGATCCATCACACCTAATTTAGATTCCTTATTAGAGTACACAGGTTGGAAAGATACTCAGGGCAGGATCCCTATAAAGCCAACAGAAAGAAAGAAGACCTGCAGTGGGGGGATTCATGTCCATGAAAGTCCTGTGGCCACTCTGCAGAAATGGGAGTCCATGAAAACTTCAGCAATAGGAAAAAGAAAAGCAAAGTATATCTTGAAAGCCGTTCCCCACTTCTGCTTTTAACTGAAAAATGTAGGAGCTGCCTACTCAGAATTTATGGGACCACACAGACATTGCTCAGAGCACAGTTTTGATCTCGAGCACTTATAATTTAAAAAGTTAACCCACAAAACACTTAGGGTTTAGAATTTGAATTGGAAAGGAGAAATTTAAAAAGCTGGAATTACATTATAAGAAACATGCTGAAATTCATCCTCCCCTGTGAAAAATGCAGGCTGTAGCACATGTCAGAAAAAGAGATATGCTTCATGACTACCCCCCAATTAACTGCACCAGATGCTTAAGGCTTTTTTATGGTCTATAAGGTATTAGTTAGCATTCAAAGTAGGAACTATTATTTTTTTTAAGGGAACTTCATTTGCATGCCAATACTTAGTTGATCTAAGCACATTTATATTTGCTTAAGGGCTTGTGAATAAAATACTCCAACATTTCCACTGCCTAAATTCCACTGTTTTGGTGATTTGGTTTTCATTTGCTTTTTTATATGTTTGTATGTATGTATATATGTGTGTATGCATTTATTTACTTATTTTGGCAGTGGTGGTATGTTTCTGCTTTGGTTTAGTTTGATTTTCTTGCTTGCTTTGTTAGGCTTTTCTTATATTTGTTGTGTTCTGGGGCTTTTTTGTGGGTTTTGGCGGGTTGTTTGGGGTTTTTTAAGTCTCTAACAGGAGATTTTTAAATGCTTCCATTCAATTTTATAAAGGAAACATATTAAAGATAGCTAATATTCAGCTCCCAATGTTGTTAGTAGATTTTCTGATGTGTGTATCAAGGGCTCACTACATGAATTTGATTGCATAATTACAGTTTTCCATATAAACTTAACAGTCCCATTTGAATCAATCATGTTCATTCTAAGCCTCTTAGCATTAGGCTTGCACTGACTTCCAGCCCACTCCATAAATGTGTTCTCAATAAGATTAAAACATAA
Source organism: Vidua chalybeata (assembly GCF_026979565.1). Classification (NCBI taxonomy): domain Eukaryota; kingdom Metazoa; phylum Chordata; class Aves; order Passeriformes; family Viduidae; genus Vidua; species Vidua chalybeata. Next base: position 7,141,775 of record NC_071539.1, on the reverse strand, counting down.
CGGTGGGATGTTCCTGTGGATGTAATTAGCTTCCCTTCTCTTTTACACCAACCTAAACCAGAATTCACTTCATTTTAACTAAATGAAATACATTCAGATAAAAAAGGTAAAAATCATGTCAGTTTTAATTATTGTCATTATCAAAGTCTGGAGTGCATCGTACATTCCAATCTGCCATCTGAGAATAGTGGCAATTTCCTCACTGATCTTAGGATAACTAGGCTTGAGATACAATTTTTTTTTATTCTTTTTAAAGGATTAATGATAAATTTATTAGCAGTATGTTCTATACATCTCATATCTGATTTATGACAAAAGCTTTGAGTACTTTATCAGGGGACACATCCTCAGTCCTATTGGTAACTATTATTAGGACAGGGTAAATACAAAAATGAATAAATGCATGCTTAGCACTACAAATATTAATTGATTCTTTACCTCTAAGTTAAATATTGCTCAACATTTATTGCTTTTAGGGCCGTATGTGTAATTTCAGCAGAAATATCCTCATGAGTACAATAAAATTGCCTTGACAATATACTTAAAAGTCATAAATTGGCTGCTCTCCTAAAATTATGTAGATCGCTCTGTCACATAAATTAAATACATTTTTCACAAAATTACAATTTTAATTTGAAATTACCATGGGAATTGATGGTGTATTTTTTTAATAAAGTAAAAAAATTAACCATACCATTTTATACACTGTAAAATTCTTTACTATTCCTTAAGGACAGAAAGATTGAACAGACTTTTTTTGTGAATAATATAATACATAAGTTTAGCTCTGGTTTTTATATTAAGTAATAGGAGATACTTTTCAGAAACTTCTTGGCTCTTCACTCATGAATACTCCAAATATGAATATACTGCCCTGTTAAAGAGTTGCAAGCCATGTGCTACAGTTCTAGATTCACTGAACTTGCTGTTTTTTCAGTGAAACTGCTCTACTGAATTGCAATTCACAAACAGTTTATGAGTTTCAAGCTCTCTAATCTGCTGAAAACATCCCAAAGCAACCAGACATGCCATGACAGGGAAAGGCCGTGTAACCAGAACTTGTGATTTGGTTCCTATGACCAGACACAGTAACACATCCAAAAACACAGCCTAACTCTAGATATGCTACAGAACTTTGTTTGAGAAGAAAAATCTACAGAAATGACAAGAGAAAGAAAATCCATGTGGTTTTCAAGCAATTACATCCCATATGCAAAAATGTAGCAGGGAACTCAAATTATCTATGGTGATGACAAAATGTTGTCTTTGATCACTGCTGTAGATCTTCAGCCTAGATAATGATATGGGGCAGGGGAGAGGTTGAAAGAGAAATCACCAGGTAACACCACAAAGAAAACCCATGGCTCAATGATAAATAAAATCTTCTAACACCCAGGAGGGAGAGGCACTCCATTTTTGATAACAGCTTCCTTTAACTTAAAGAAGTGCATGGAGCATGGATGCATGAATGCAACCAGCAGATTTACAATAAATCACATTTCTGTATGGGTAAAGGCCAAGCTGTCAGTCACAGTTAAAATATGACAAGAGTAACTTTCCTCCTCTTCCCCCATGGCTCTGATCCAGCAGGACAGTTAAGCACGTGCTTAACCTTGAGTTTTGCAGGGCATTGTTTAAGTGCTCAGCTGGAGCCAGGCCAAAATGCAGGACACAACTCCCATGTTAAACCTCCTTTCACCAGACCATGTTGAACAGAGGGAAGGAGATATTGAGCTGTGAGATGCTTAATTTTACAACATTACACCATAACTTGCACAGGTCAGCATGTAGAAACACAGGCAGGGTGTTGGTGTGACACAGAGATCACAACAAGAGTTGTCACCCAGGAATGCAAGGAGATGCAACATAAACAAAGGTTTAAAACAACACAGCTGGCACATGAATTCAAATATCCCATGCAGTGTCTACAGCAACCCTCCCACAGCTTCTCTGGCTTCACACAAACCCCGACAGCTGGGGTGACTTAGCTTGTGTGATCTCAGGTAAGAAATTGTCACCTCTGTTTCACACCACACACCTCCTACTACCTAGCAAGAGAGCACTGGTGAGCAGGGCTGGTGTTCAGAGAGGCAGCAGCACCTGAGTGCTCTTTGCAGGAGGGTGAATGAACTCATCTCAGTTTTAGAGCTTCCCACAGTTCATGTGAGGCAGCAGTCAATTATACCATGTGCCATGTGCATCTCTTCTGGTGCCATGTGATTCTCTCTTCTGGTGAAAACCAGATATTTGGCTCTCGTGTCAGCTTCATTGGGACATACATTCATAGTCGAGTGACAAGAAGTAGTCGAGCCAAGAAGTAATCACACCTACTACACAAGAGTAAATAAAGTGTGTAAAGCATTAATTTTGAATGTGAAATCTTCATAAACATACTAAAAAAGTGAGAAAATAAAAACAAAACTCATGCAATTAACTTTCATCATGAGACTATTGAGTTTGTCAGGAGTTCCCTCTCCAAACACCTCTGCAACCAGGAAAGGAGTTTTTCCAGTTCTTATCCTGCCAACATAATGATCCAAAGACATGACTGTAAGGCCAATACTTCCAGTTATGTTCTAGAAAACAATAACCTACATTCTTAGTTGGGGTTCCCATTTATCAATTTTTAGGAAGAGCCAGGTAGTAGAAATCAATTGATTTGTTTGCTCTTATCCCAGTGAGTGCCACCAAAGTCCCAGGTGTGTGCAGGACACCTGTCAGTCAGGAAAGCATTGCTGTGTATCATAAAAATTATTAGTGATTGAAATTAGCTAGTGTCTCTGCCTAAACATAACACTTACAAGCTGCTGGAAGCAATCTGACTCTTTCACCTGTTTTTCCAGTGTCACCCAAAGAGCAGACAAGTTTCTCAGAGCAAAGTTCAGATATAGTATTTTTCCAGTAGAAAATCTGAGTTCAATGTTTCCTGCCTTCTCGCACGCCCGTGACCACATGCTCATTTTCTCTCAGAGCCTTCTGGAGCAGCTCATGTCACTGAGGCAGCCCTACCACCCTCTCACCACACTGAGTGGGCAGTACAGGGAAAAGTCTCAGTGCCCAGGAGCAGCTTTGATGCTGAACTGCACAGGGGATTGCCCAGTAGTAGTTTGGGGTTTCCTAAATTGGTGCCATGAGTAATTCAATCAGGCTCAGGCAACAAAATGGATCCAATCCAAAATTCAATCCAACTCACTTCAGTAGCGAATTACATCTAAATTTTAGATGCTTTTTGAGCCAGTCCTTCTAAAATAAATCCCATATATAGCAGGGGGAAAGCTAGGTGCCTTTGAGAGCTTCCTGAGGGACAGCCTAAATTGGGCAGGCACGATCTCCCTCTGGAGTAGCTTTTCTAGGCATTTATCTCTCCCTATTGAACATGGAGGGAATTTAGGCACTTAATTTAAGAGAACTAGTTCACTCTGTGCCCAAAACATAGGTGCTAATTAACTGCCCATGCCTGACTGGAAGCCCTCCCAATTTAGAGTCTAAATAATTTATCTTAAAGACTAGCATTATGATATGTCCTAGTAAAATTTTAAAAAATAAACAAACCAGCATGCTTTGTGCACTGCAAACAGATCAAGATCAGGAATGCAGTAAGAGAGAGTATGAAATGGGATGGAAGGACCATACCTTAGTTACTGCTAAATCGTCCTTGCTTTGCATATTTTGAAGCAGTGGGGCTGATATCAGACACTTTTAACTCTCCCATTATCTCTCCCAAAGCACCCAAAAGCCCCACTTACATGCTTTTTGGAATGAAAAATTACAGTAGCAGTACTGGGGTAAGAAAACCACCTTTTTCTGCTGTGCTGTTCCCAGAAGACTCATTTGAATTTAGGAGTATCTTATACTATGGATGAGCGTCTTCAGATGTGTTGGTAGTAGGAAATATCAGCCTCCACAGATTTCACATATCCCTCAATTAAAGGAGTGTGTGGGCTTCTTCTTTAATTAAAGTGAATCTTATAGAGAGAATTTAAGTTCCTAGAGACATTATGAGAATTTATGGCACCCACTGGCTAAATTAGTACTGAGATACCTCCATTTTCCCAGGCTGAGTTTGCACCATTTGGCGTGTGTACAGATATTGGGCACATAAATCTGGTGTGGGATCGGCTCCTGCCCCAGTGCTGCTTCTCCAGCACCCAGGGATGCTGGGTCACTTCCCTAATTTCACTTTGCTTCCCTCATCTGCAACACAGAGATAATATTCCTCAGCTCTGTGGTGGTGCCAGGCTTGATTAATGAACATTTTAATGCATTCTGTGATTTTCAGCCTGAAAGGTGCTTCAGAACCATAAATTATTGGTTTAATATAGATCATAGTTTTCATCTCATAAATCTTTTATGTACTACTCCAAATTCATGCCTGATATAACTCTAATAACTTGTGCAGCATTAAGCGAGGGATAAATTTTCTACAGTATATGAGGCAGCAAAATGAAATTCCAAGTGTGAGACCAAGGGCTTAACAAGTGGCATTTCTTACAGAGTAATGTCAGAAACCTACCCCACTGCCCACTTCTCTACAGAAAAAACATCATCTCATGGCACTCTAAGACTCTTGTTAAGTCTTAATTCATCATTAAATGTCTACTTCACGTCAAAATAGTATTTTTCTAATATTTTCTATTGCTATGCATACATAGTTTGTGTTGATTGAGAATTAGTGGCCGTGGTCATGTTTTTGCAATCTGTTTTGACAAAAATATTTGAGTTGAAAGCAGATTATTTTTCACAAGAACAAACCTTTCAATAAGACATTCCTACAGCTTCTAGTCTTTAGCCAAGGGAGCACAGGACCCAGGACTAGGAGGGATCCACTGGGTCACAGTCACATCATAAACAGCACTGTAGAAGGCTTGGCAAAAGCCATTTTAAATAGGTGGGCATTTTGTCCCCATACAGTAAGAAAAAAATACTGTTCATACATCATCCTATCACTGCTGTGATAGTTCAGTTCTTTTAATGAGCAGATGTTCTCATGCCCAGGTTAGAACTCTGTTATTGGGCCAGCATTTCTCTATAGCTGAAATAACTTTGCTCCTCCAGTGTCATCTGACCACTCCCCCTTTATGTGTGCATGAAGAATAACTACAGTCCTACTCAATCTTCATTTTGTTAGCCTAAGAAAGTCAAACTGGTTTAGTCTTCCTTTAAAATGTAATAAATCTAATGAACACAATAAAGAAAATTCTAAGGACATGATAACCATCTTTGAAAAGGGGAAAAAAAATTATCAGACCTCATACTTCAGTTAGACCTTCAGCTCTTTATTAAGTCTTATCTCCTTCCCCTCCATGACTCTGATTCTTAACATTATTTCTGGTTTTCCCAGAGTTTATCCTCTGACCTCTGCAGCAGGTTTGGGCAATAAACTGTTTTTCCAGCTGGTCTTCAGATTTTCTATTCTTCACTGTCTGCAATGAGTGAGCTTGGGTACTTTGGTTCTCTTAATGTTTCTTCATTTCATCCTTCCCCCATTCTTTCCTATTAAAGAAAATTTCCACGGAATGTAATGGGAAACTTGATAAGCATCTGAATCTTATGTGATAATGTACCCTACTGATAGTCTTACACACACAGAAACAGAGTATTTCCTATGAAGTTTTTATATTTTCAATGATTCCTACAGAACCTCTTCTTTCTTCCCTCCTGTCCCTCTCCAATGGTCTAGGACTTTCCTTTATGCTGTGTAAATGCAAAAAGAAAAATATATACAAGCAACTTTTACTGATATTGGGATAAAATTTTAAAATATTAAAGTTTTTTGGAAAAGACTCAACTCTGAACTTAAGGCATCCACATGTTTTTCAAAATAGTCATGAGTAAGGATTGTCACCAAATCATAGAAAGAACACATAGGTCTGCTTAATTCCTAAATATAATCATTAGGTAAATTGGTAGACAAGGGGATAATGAAAATCAAAGGTGTGCACTTGATATAAATGCAATCTCCAATCAAGTGCTGACATTTACCAAAGTAAGCAGGTGCCTTCTGTGCATTGAATGAGACAGCAACCTGGACAGGCAATCCAGAGTTAAACTCCCCATGATTAATTCCCTGGAGAGGTGCATCTGCAGCCAGGGTTTAGCACATGTACAGCTGGAGTTTGGGACAGCATCACTGCCAGGTCTCTAAATTCACACGCCACACTTGCACGTTGTGCTGCACTCAGCTGGGCAGGCAATCACTCATCTGTCTTCCATGGAAACTGGTGTTTCACTGCAGAACTCTGAGGTCCTGGGCAGATGCATTTGTGCAAGACTTGCAACCCAGCAAGTCAGTGTTAGATATCAGCTTGAATGTTTGATCCAACAAAATAGTGGGCTTGTTATTCCAATAGCTCCAGTATTTTGCTGCAGCTTTGCAATACACAAATCAAGTACTGAACAGCAGTGAATCTAATCTGGTTTGCTGTAATAACTTTAGAGATAATCCTGCTGCTGGAGTAGCTCAGGGCCAGTATTTAACAAATATGAGGGTGAGTAAATACCCTTTTTGGCCAGTTTTAGTCCATGTTAGCATCCTAAGTTTAAAAATTCAAACGTATCTGAGAGAAAACTTTGAAAATTCAACAATAGAAAAAGAGTTAGAATAGAAGGTCGAGAAGGAGATGGAGAGGATAAAATAAAGCTGAAAAAGCTCCAGACAAAAGCAACAGTGGAACAGCATTTTTTCAGATAAAGAAATTAAGATACTAATATAAAGTAAGTGCACAGCACACCATCAGACATCTCTCAACTTAGGTCTTAATCCTTTAATCAGAGATAGATGGCAAAGAGAAGACTTTTATTTCTGAGATTTGTACAGTTTTATCTTTTTAATTGTGATACATTAAATAGCCTGTAATACAGAGATTTCTATCAAGTAGCAGAACACCATTGCATTCATCCAATTAAAAACGGAAAACTGCTCATAAATAAAAAGCATTTTATGAGTCTTCCCACAGCCAGAACTCATGCAGGAAGTTCATACACTCACCAGGCTCCATCCACTGTCATTCACACATCATTTTATGGCAGAGAAGCGTTTCCTGTCTCAGCAGGTTATTGTTTAGTGGGCTAATGCTTATTTGCAAGATGAAATGCTATTGTGGAAGTTCTGTGGGGAAGCATGTTACTTGTGGAAAGAAAAAAAAGGCCACTTCAAAAAAAAAAAAAAAAAAAAAGGAAAAAGAAAAAGCCCTGCTTAGCCTCCTGGTGATAGAAAAGGGCAACTTCACCATGGATTTGAAGGGAGCTGCATCAGGCCCTGTAACTTTAGCCCTATAAGCAATAGTATGCAATAACTGCTAAGGAAAAATCATCTTGCTGCTTTATTTTTTGTGTGATTTGTTAAACTGGAATATAATTTTGCCCCAAAAGAGTAACTAAACCTCATTTTATTTTCATCCCAGTGCTATTTGTGCATCGTCTAATTGCAATATCTTACTCTCACAATTCAAAATAAAAGCACGTTATATTGTGAGACTATGTTTTATTTCTGTAAATTCTGCATCCCAAGAACAGTCTGTGACCTGGGGTTCTTTGTTGCTAGCTGGTGAATGAGCAACAGGAGAGCAGACCCCTCCTGAGCCCCTCCATTGATGACTTTCTCTGTGAAACTAAGCCTGAAGCTGTTGCAAGGCCTGTAACATCGAATACTGCAGGTAAACAACCTTCTTTACTATCCCTCACTAGAGAAAAATAGTTTTAGCTTTAGCTTCATTATGGCCCATTTTTGTCAAGTGATTTCTTGGTTTGTTACTGTGTGCACAAAACCACAAGTGGCATTAAATTGCAATTGCCTGACCTGTTAGAAGGAAAACTTCGTTCATTACATTTTAGGGGAAATCTGGTGTGATTCAAATCACATCAATTCTAGCAATCTTTGGGGCTGAAATGAATGCCATTTGTTTAAGTCTCACAGGATGTACATATGAGTCTGAATCAATTCTCTGTATTTGGTTTTGCACAATTTAACCTATGGGAAAACCCAGATTTAGTCTTGGTTTAATCAAACACATTCCTTATCCTAAAAAGATTTTTTTTGTGAAATCTTGAATGAGATGTTAGAGAGGAAAAGGAGGGAGGTATCAAAATCCTTGATCCAGGCTGAGATCAGACACTTTGTTAGTGAAAGGATTTAATATATTTCTTACCTCCTTTGTGTTGTAATGAGGTAGTGGAGAAGGTAATAAAATCTAAGAGTGAATCCTGAAAACCTTTTGAATTATACTGAATTCTCTTTGAAGTATTGTCATTTGGAAGTATTTTTAGAAATCATCCCACTCCTACTCAGTATCTGTGCAGAGGTAATCGATGCTGTTGAGCAGATCAGCTGAGACAATAATATCAGCACTGCACTACTGGGCTCTCTTCCTGTCTCATAAAAGGACTTGGCTTGTTAGAAGCCATTTAATTAAAATTTATATCCGTGCAAATTATTAAATGAATAATTGACAGCTGAGTGATTATCTTCACATCTAATTAATGTGTCTAAAGCAGCATGCAAGTTCTAGTAACAAAAGCTGAAATACTGAATTAGGTAACAACTGTAAGTAATACTTTTTCCCTTTAAAAGATATAGCTGAAGATATTACAGGGATGAATAGAACTACTCCAGATTGTTCAAGAATTGTGCTTGTTTTAAAATGTACCTGTAAATTCTACACCTTCCTTGAATATCTATCAGATTGGGGTGGGGGTGTTAATTAGATTTATTTAATAATAAAACAAAAAAATATTCTATGAAGATTGATGAAATTCAGTGATTTCCAAGAACAAAGGTAAAGCACTGCAAGAGATAATGCAAATCGATTTATCAAAAACACCTGCTCTGTAACATGATGAAAAAAAAGAAGTTTTTCTACCTTTTACATGCTAAAGAAGTGTGAATGTTACTCTTTAGGCAAATTTTAAAAGAAGAGCTGAAATTGAACATTTCTTTCATATTGATACAGTCCTTAATAGAAATGGCATTAGACTTTGTATTCAGTATTTATGGCCCAAGCACCAACAACAAACAGCAACAACAATAGAAAACATAAATAAACCTCTTCATTCCTTTTTGCCCCAGGTGCACCCCCAAAGCTATCCCCAAAAGAATCGTGGCACAACAGCACTGCCCTAAGCAGCTGTTAGCAGGACTCAAAACATCTAAGATTAAACCAAGTATTATCTAAAGGCTCAACTGAACAGGGAACCCTCACAAAAGATGAAAACCTGTGAAGACCCCAGCCATAAGACCCCAGATGTCTTTAAGATTTTTAGAGGAAAAGCCTTTTTTGCAAATCCACTAAATTGCATTCATTTAAGCACTTGAAACCCCCAGGCATATTTTAATATACTGGTCATCATCTTTAGCCAGAAAATACACACTCACTCTAGCCAAATGCAAGCACATCAGTAATTTTTTTCCCCAATTAAAACAAGTCTTAAAAAGTGAGATATTTGAATTAAAACAACATTGAATTTTAACATTTTGTCTCTAAGTATTATCAACAGGTCTGGATCTCTTGGATCTTAGTGAACCTGTCTTACAAACCCAAAACAAAGCAAAGAAATCAGAGAATCCTTCAAGAACTGAAGGCTTAAAAGCTTCAACCCACAGAAAGAAGACAGAGAATCCTGACCTGATCAGTGTGGATTCTGAGCAGAAAGCCCAGGCTGCCAGAGTTGCAGACAAGTCTTCTCTAGATTTAGGTAAGAGTGTAGCTGTTTTATCAGTGCTCCCTTGCCCTGCTTAGCACAAGTCTCTCCTGGCTACTATCACAAAAAAATGAGCAACACCAGAATATTTGCTGCACCACATTTCAGCAGCGTAGCATTTGCTCCCCATTATAAACAACCTGAAGCACTTTAAACCTCACTGTGAACACATATTACATTTTGCCTCAGCCATTATACCTATTAAGTTGACCCTAAGTGTGCTAATAAAGTTTTGAAATTTCTTTGGAAAAGGAATTTAGTCAGCGTGTGTAAAATGGTAGAAAAATCTGTAGGGGCGTGATGAGAAATTGGTAAAGGACACAAATGAGAGGCAGCCCATATTGATGTCCTTTTCAGAACTGCAGGTGTCAGAAATGCACATTTATGTTTGTAAATACTGCTTTATCTATGCACAGCAGAGAAAAAAATATCCGTTCTTGACAGGAGAGATATATTTATACAGGCTGAAAAAAAAAATCCCCAAAACAACTCAATTTCCTGCCAATCCTGATCTATCGACAAGCTTTGGAAAAGGTGAATTTGATTTAGTTCCATCCAAACTAAATTACTTGCAGTGCAACTGAGAAATTTGCAAGGTAAATGTAATTTATACCAAGGCAGCAAATTTTCCATTCATCATCACAGAAATTCTTTCAGAGACCTTTATCTTCAAACAGGAGCTGAACATCTGATCTTTGCAAAGTGAGTCTGACATGACTGAATAACATCAGTTGCCTACATAGTCATTTTTACACGTTAGTCTCTAAAAGAAGCTTCATTTTCACAATTTGTCCAAATTACATACAAATCACTGATTTTAAGTCGAGTTACACTGACATTCTGACCATGAATGCTAACAGATTCAGAAAAGCGTTGTGAATTTCCAAATATTTTCACACCATATCAACTAGAAAGGTGCACAATATTTCTTTATGTTGGACCATTATTAAAATATAGGCTTTGGTGGCATTATTTTCTCTATAACACACATTTTACAGAGGAGATAAAATTCTCAGCAGTAGTTTCTTGAAAGATTCATATATATTCTTTATTTTTCAGTTGATATTCAGACACAGATAGAGAAATGGGATGATGTCAGTTTTCATGGAGACAGGAGTAGCAAGGTCCACCCTTCTGCAGAGCGAACATCATCATCATCCAGAGCTCCATCAAAAGAGATTTTATGGTACAACTTTTTGCTTTCCTTAAAAAAATATTTCCAGCCCAGCTTTCTTAATTCACAGAAATACTTTCTTGATAACAAATCATAATTTTAAACCTATTATGGTGACATTAAATGTGTTCAAGCACATATTTTTGACAATGTATCATAAGGAAGTGCACTATAAAATGCCATTTTGCCAGCAATTTTTAATGTTGTGGAAAGTAGCAGGTGCAATTACTTAATAAATGGTGGTGAGAATTCTACAGAGACATGCAGTGAAATCCTTTATTGTGGTGGCTGATTTTTAGACACTGGCTGAGGCACAGACTTGTGTCTTTGTCTAGCCTCAGTTTCCCTGTCTATGAAATAGAAGAGAACACAAAGAAGGATTCAGGCACTTTTGATTAAGTGTTAGTGCAAGTCAAACAATTGAGCTGAAAGAAATAACCTGATTAATCACTGTGTGCTTGTGAACCTGAAAGACATAGGGCAGCGTGCCCTAGTGCTGAGTGTGTAATGCATTATTTCTAGGTCCACAGAAAACAGATCACAGTCTGAGCTGACTAATGTCAAGAGTGCCTTGGACTCTGATTCAGCATCAGAATTAGAACTTGCACCTGCAATACAGGTAAGAGGATTTGGTAGATTTATTAACCATAAAAAGATAAGGAGGGACTTCCCATTGGCTAATCACTGACCTCCTGGGAGAACTGTTCAAGGGATATTTTCAGGATCATCAGGGAAAACATCTTCACACACCTCTGAAATGAACAGGTTATGAAATTGAATATGTCAGCACCTGAAACATTCAGAGTTTAATACTGCAGTGAACTGTGGCCTTCCTGTACAGAGGGGAAAACTTCAAACTACAATTTACAGCACCTTCTTTTCTCCCCTCCCTCCAGTTCTGAAATTCAGACTTGTAGTGGTTCCCTACCCATGTTGAATTCTATCCTTTAGGTCTCTTGGTCAGGCAGGAACCCCAGAACTGGGAAATTGCTGAGGAAAACAGGAAGCAATCATGACAGCAATGCTCATTAGCAGTTTATCTCCACAGGTGGGGGAGCAGTGTGGTCACAGGACTTTTTCCTGCTGGAAAAGGAACTCTAATTCGGAGGGCTCTGGGCTAAAGGTTTGTAGATTTGCCCAATTCCACTGTTGTATTGTGTCTTGGACAGGTCTTGTTGGAAATGATTACTGAGGGTTGCATGTATGTATGCACACACAGGTACAAATGTGTACAAACACATTTATATATGTATTCTGATAGATCAGGTTGTTCACACACCTTCTTTGCTGCTTCTTACTTTTTAACGGAAAGACTTCAGCCATTGCCACTGGAAGGGGGAAGAGAGAGTTTTCTGATGGATTAGCTTTTAGTTGAAAACAGTTTTCTCGCCTCCCACAGCTATTTTTAGGCTTGGACTTCAAAAACCTTCTGTCAGATAGAAAATCTGGAAATTAATGAAAAATAATTGCCTCATTTGAAAATGGAAAAATAAAAAAAATGAGACACTACTTGCCAAATGTATATCCTGAGATTATACACCTTTTTTTTTTTTTTTCCCCAGAAAGTAGAAACAGAACCCAGTTATCAGATCCATTTTTTTGGGTTTTTCTTAGGCACAAACATGTTCTTTACTTCACTGCCATCTCTACATTACAAGCAGGGTTTTTTTTTTTCCTCTGGAAAGCCTCACACTAGTTGTGATGCATGATACTTTCCCTTTCTCTACAATAGATTTGTACATCTTAGTAACGGAAAATACGATTACACAATGCCATCCACTTGAAATGGATGGTGTGTTCTCATGTGCTTTGAGCTCATATTGAAGCACCTCTGACTCTCTTTTAGGAAACTGCTCCTCAGCCCAGCAGATCCAAATTCCAGGACATTTGTGCTCAACCAAGACGTGTGTAAGCCAAGTAGACAGTCACAGGATTTAAATGCTGTGGCTTTCTGTAAAAGCAACTGCAAATGCAGTGTATTTCTACTTGGTCTATATTGTCTATTTCCTTTTTCTCTTCCACTAGAATAACTGCATAAGCAAAAATCCACATTTTTCACTCAGTTTAAGTTCAGTCAGTTGAGGCTCCATAATGTTTTTTAAAATGACTGTTACTTCAAAATAAAAAACCATGAAGTTGAATAAGCCTACTTGAAAAAAAAACAGAGACTAAATTTCTTATCTGTTGTCTTGGTACATTTCATGTTTTGTTGTGGATTGTCGTAACCTGCTTGTTTCAAACCTGTCGTCCATTTGAGCAACAAAATGTTAAAATAACATAATTAATTAATGAAGAGAAATGACCTGAAGTGAGAACGTGTTCTTATTCTAGGTAGGTTACTCAGAAATGTGGTTTTGTTCACTGCCTCCTTCATCCTGCTCGTACTTGGACTGTCAGAGTTGTCAGCTCCCAGCACTCAGGCTCATCTGTCTTGACTGAGTTCTTAATCTGCTTGCAAAAGAAATCACTTTAGGGCCTTTATCAAAGCATATGTTTTCCATACTTTGTCCTCTATAGGTCTTGTCTATCTCATTTAAGGGTAACCTTTGCAAATACAACGCATTCTGCCATACCCTAAAGATTTCATCTTGTCAAACTTGCTGCAGTTTTCCATCAGCAGTTTCCCAATCACCTCATCACTCATCTTTGACATGTTAGATTTAGCTCCTCAAAGTGAAATGCTAAGTAACTAGGTCATATTTTCATTAAAATTATGCAATCTTCTTAACAAAATCCTTTATTTACCAGCACTTGTGCCAATACAAATTCCAAAAGACAAGCTTTGAGCTACAAGGGAGAAATGTGTTTGAAGGCTGTAATGGGCAGTGGTCACTGGTGGCTGTCACTGGATGTGGCTGTCTTGCTTCTCAGCATTTACTCACATCATATTTTACATATGATTAACTCTTAAACTGCATTGGCCCAAAGTATCCTTGTTCTTTCTTTTATCTGCCATTCTGAAAAGTTCCTTGTTATGCTTTTATTGGTATTGAGATATCCTACAGTGTTTGGAGGAAGGGGGGGATTTTGAAGTGTTGTTTTTAATCTTAAAATTATAAACTGTAGAGGAAGGGAATATGTTCCATTTTCTCTGCATAAAGTCTGTTCATGCTTTAACTTTTTAAATAAATATTTTCCTAGGCATTTTAACTATTTCATTGCTCATAGAGTATACAAAACCCCTGACATGCTAAAAATCTGTACCTAATTCTAATATGTCAATGCTCTTAGACAAAGGTATAGTGCAAATCTCGTAAAACTTAAAAATCTCCAGTTTGAGACAAGACTATTTAGAATGTGAAATTAATTCCCCCCTTCTGCAAAATAGCTACAGAAAGACTAATGGCCCTAACTTCCCTTGGATGTGCCATTTGCTCTAAGGAAATGAAGAGTTACAAGGGACAGATTTAGCTCATTATTTGAAGACTTGATCAATAGTTAGGACTGTAATTTAAGCCTCTCACCAACAGTTAAAGTCCAACAGCACATAAGGAGAATACAAGTGCAGGAAAATGTGTGCAAATGCATTGGAATGGGAGGGTTTGTCCCTGAACACAGAAGCCATGATCAGCTACAGCACCTGCGTTGTAGAGAGGGGAGAATATCAAACCTCAGTGTGCAGGGTCCAGCCCTGGACACAGCCTGGCCCGCCTGGGGGGGCTCCTTGGGGAAGGCCCCACCCCATCACCTGCTGAAGCTGTGGAGCTCTCCAGGGCTGCCCCTCCACTCCCATCCCCTCTCCCCTGACCAGCAAAAAGCAGCAAATCCGGGGCTTTTCAAGAGGCTCTTCATTTCTGGGTGTCACAACCCACAGGACACCTCTGCATTGTCCCGTGTGCAAATGCAGCTGATGTGGCTTTTGTTCATGTTCATTTAAGGGAGGGGAAAGTCTGTTTCTGTGGGGATGATGTGGGGACAAAGTGTCATGTGGCAGAGGAGGGGACCTCTGTGCTTCTTGTCCTCTGCCCCCTCACCTCTGTGCTGCCCCTGGAAGCTCACTCTGCCCTTCTGCAGTACAGCTCAGTCTGAACATCCTCATTTACAGCACTGTCCTTGACCTAAGGAATGGCAGTCACTGGAAACAAATGGGTAAAAAGCAGAAGTAATCAAACTGTTTGCAGGAGCCAAGTCATAAATAATGAAAAGGCCAGGAACATAATTAGAGCCTATCAATAGAGTGCTGTGTCAAGAAAAACAAATTTAATTCTTTGATCGGATTACAGGTCGAGTTGATAAATGTTGATGTCTGATATTCTACAAGAGTTCTGAATTAATATGTCATATTCTGATTGTAAAATTGACACAACACAATGTGAATAAAGCAGTTGTTAAACAGATTAAACCTGGCCAACCTGAGGTCTCAGGAGCAGTAGTTATTTACTAGGATTCTAATCACATAGGGATTGTTCTGGGATTCCAAAGACAATGTTCTTCAGTTTTATTGATCTGAAAATAAACATGCAAGCAAATTCCTCAGAGAATTTCCATGTGATGCAACAGTGGAATACAAAAAAATTAAAAAAAAAAAAAAGAAGAGCTATGTAAAAAGGAGCTGGTGATCAAGGCAACTGTATAAATGCACATTGCAATACAGTCCCTTAGAAAATCACACATTTCAGAGCAAGAACACGGGCTCTGCTTACAACACTGTGCTTTGTGGCAGTTTGAAACAACAGGAGTGTTCCCTGTGCAGTACTGGGGGAAGAGGAGTCTGTAGCAGCAAACATAATTAATGGGAAACAGGAGATCACCTGGTTTCTGCATAGAGAAGCAGTAAGACAGGTGCTGGAATAAAGAGCTCATTTTGGTTGTCTGTATGGCTATAGAAAATTAAGGGGGAGAGTAAAAGTGACACAAAAAGGTTAAAATCTGAATGTTTCATATTGAGAATATTTAATATTTTGATGCTTTTATATTATTAAATGTCTTATATCACTAAAACCTGATTAAACTCATCAGTACCTTTCTACAAAGAAAATAAGGAGTATTAAAAAGTAAGAAAAAAAAAAGAAATAATAGAGGGAAGCTGAAATTAAAATTAGTAAGAGAAACAAGGAGGGCAGTTAAACAAATTGAAAACAAAGTGATGACATTAAGGTCTCTTGATAACTTTAAATTAAACTCAAGCAGCTTCCTCTAAGACATTTATTCCAGACAACCTCCGTTTATTCTCTGAAGAACATAATTTTGGTTCCATGGGTGTTGAGTGACAAATGCCATCATGTGATACACAGACAAATGATCTGAACCTGTTATCTCTTCTGCCCTAAATTCTATTAATCAGTAAAAGAACTGTTTTATGTATAGGACTGGGTTTTGGTTTGTTTTCAATGACAACCTGAAATCTCTTCCTGGCCTCACCAAATGAAAATTTGTATTTTCCAAACATGGGCTAGAGGTAGAAGATGTGAAAGCAGAAGCAACAGATCCTCAGTGTGGACATTCCCTCACACTCTGAGATTCCTGTCAGAGCCAAGTGCAGAGGCCAGCACAGGAGAACACTCACAGTGCCCTCCACCACCACGAGCTTCTCACAGAAATTGTGCTGTATCCTTGTTTTCTTACCTCATGTGTTTCATCCACTCAATGTGCCTTTCACTCATCACTCTCTAACTGAGAGACCAAAGCCTCAGGAACAAAACAGAAAACCTAGGGCTCATTTGACAAATGAATGTCATCTTTCTAGGCAAAAAGCCATGTGTGTACCACCATGGAGAAATGTGTTTGACCATACATCACATGTGGCATATATGAGTGTCAGATGTTCCATCCCAGCAGAGCCCATTCCAACATTTGCAGAGACAGCCCAATGAGTCTGATGTGATCAAAATTAGTCTTTCAGCAGTGTGGTTCACAGAAATTTAATATTACAAGTGCAGTCATCAGAAATACAATCAGGGAAATTAATGCAATTGGAAGCACGGGCACACAAGTGGCTAATGAGTTTAACCTCTTGACAAACACTGGGGAAGGGATTAGCAGTCAGAGCCTTGTTTAGCAAGATTAGGCCACTTTGTGCTTTTTCTTGCATCCTTAAATATTGTTTGGTTTTGTACAGTGCTTTTTGTAAAAAAAAAAAAAACAACTCCCATTGTTTTTAGAAAATGAACAGGGAAAAAGTTATGTGCTTCCCGTGGGATTGACCAATAGTATGGTACATAAGAGAGATGCTGATTGTTAAAAGGCTTTGCCCTTCCAGTGGTATCCAGGGCAAACCTGGCTCTCCAATGTGAACCCAAAAGAAAACCTGAAAGAAAACCACAAAATGTGCAGGGAAAAAAAAAATATATATTTTCTTCCTGGCTCGTAGTCAGTGGAAAGCACTGCCACAGTCATAATGCAGGAAGAACAAGGAAGGTAAAAGTCTTATACAATATAGTCAGCTCTCTCCTTTTGTAGTCCAAGCCTTGCACTGCCTTTTCTTGTATGTATCTTTCACACATCTTGAGTGAAAAGAAAAATCTGAAAAAGATAAATTACTCTACTTCCCATGAGAAGTGGTCTCTGCTACAGCGTAAGAGAATTCAGAGGAATTCATGCATGGAAACAAGTAGTTTTTCCCAAGAAAAAGGCCATTTGGGGCTCTAGACAATTAAAGAAATAACTCAGAAGTGTGACAGAGGGTCTATCATCCCTTTCTGATTTATTCTTTTATTTTTTAGGCACGGTCAAGTAAGGAGCAGCGTTGGGGAACACCTCTTCTCTCCAGAAATCACTCCTTGGAGGAGGAATTTGAAAGAGCAAAGGCAGCTGTTGAGGTATTATTTCATTTTCTGTTTTCATTTTCAGCTGATGTTCTACAGATTTCTTTTTTATCTTGCAGCACAAGCAGAGGAGAGAGTTGGAATTGGATTATTTAAAACAGAGAAAATGTGCAATTCATGGAGCTATTAATTTAAAATATCAGCTTGTCTCTTTAAAAACAGGAAATCCTAAACACTTAGCTATAAAAAAAAATTAGAGAGAACCAAGTTTTTAAGCTGGATTTTTATTGCTAGAGCAAATGGGTAAATGCCCCATAAATGTAGCTAACTCCAAACCACAAGTAAAAGAGGGAAACATTTCTCCCCAGCAATTTTGTGCCATCGGTTCTTTACACCCAGGCACAAACCAAGTCTCCCCTGTGCAACCAGAGCTCAGAACCACTGATGAACAGCACAATTACCTGCTGTAAAGCAGAGCTGTACAGAGGCACCAACCAAGCACCATTTTCACATTCTTACAACCAGTGGCAGAATGCTTAGCACAGGAGTATTCTTGTTTCCTGGTAAATCTATCTGGTTTGAAAAGACAGAAGTCTTTGGATAGTTCTCCTATTGCACTTCTGGGGTTTTTTCACTGACTTCTACATTTCCAACATCTAAAGCATCTCTTGAGTGTTGTCCTATACCACTAGTCCAAATTAACCCTGTCTACACACATGAAGTAGAACACAGGTTTTTTAGCAGAACTCCACAAAAAAATTAGATATAAGCATTGGTCTGGAGTATCATTATATTCGTTATCTTCTCAGGGGTTCTATGGGCAACCCTTCAAAATCCCATCAGCACAAAGAGCCAAGACAGCTCCATCCCAGCAAGGACAGAATTTCAGGCTAAATTATGTAACAGCCACTGAAATGAGTTCTTAGGGTGCAGAGGATGAAGCTGTGAAACTAGTTCCTCAAAACTGGTTATTTTTAGCATTTTTAGCACTGCAGGCTCATTAGTCTCCAAACCATCTAGAACACTTTAGGGATGTTTGAGTTTAGGTTAAATTTTAGTCATGCATTTTAATACTCTTCTAACTCAAGTTATATGCCAGTCTAATTCCAGTGTTGACAGTTGAACTATTCTAGATTAATATTGGCTGATGAGAAACAAAACTATGCCTAAGTCTGATACTGGCTTCTAGCTAGAAAGAGAATTTTTTGTTGAAGTAATTAATCTGATTTGTAGGGTTTTTTCATTATATGCTATGGTAAGATGTAGGGTTTCTTGGGATTTTATTGCACACACACAGAAAAATCTGGTCTCAGCATACAAGGCTAAAATGGACAAAATCAGTAAATTAGCTCTTTCACAAACCAAGCACCGAAGACATTTTTTCTTTCCAGATCAAATAAATTCTTTCGTAAACAACTTCTGCTGAGGCACAGGAGATATTTCTGGTGCCACACATCACACACATTTGCTCCTGGCAGGAAAGGAGGGAACTTGCTTTCAAATTGCCACTGCTTGAAACGCCTTAGATGTTCCTACTTGCAGGGCAGGCTGATCCTCAGGGTGGGATGTGCTGTGCTGTGACCTGGGCAGGCAGCACAGGGACTCTCATGTTGAACATCTCAGTGCTGGTGGTTAAGCAAATGATGTCAGAACTCCTGCAGCTGCCAGAAACTTGTGTGATGGGGAGTTTCCAGACACTCAGCAGAAAGAAAAATGAGTTGAGTCCAACAACAGATTTCAAGACATTAGTGAATTACTGGGCAGAGTAAGGTAAGGAGGAGAATATATTGTTAAAAATCCCCCAAAACCCTACAGATTAAAAGGTCTTTCTGAGGCAACAGAGACAGGTTGTTAAAATACTTGAAAATACTCTCTGAAATGGCTGTTAAAAAGAATCAAATTAAATGTTTCCCCAGCTGTAGCTGGCAGCCTTAAGTTATTCTTTCTGCTTAAAATAGAACCTTGGGCCAGGTAGTTAAAATGTAAAGGAAAGGATTCTTCAAGACCTTACAGAGCAGTTATTTCCATTTGCATATGAAAAGAGCTGAATTTTCATCCTAGCTAAAATGAAGTAGTAAGAAAGCTGGAGTGATTGAAATAAATTGGAGCCCATCTCAGAAAGATTAGTGCTTTCTTAAGCAGAGAATAGATACAGGTCAAAAATTCATCTTTTAGGCTTTGGATGTTTCTGTAATATTCTTTGATTTTGGGAAAGCTCCAAGTGGAAAGATTAGCCAGAAAACTGATCAAGAAAAGGAAGTAAGTCTCAGGTTCTTGGTGGCCTAGTTCGAAAGGAATTAATTAACAATTCAGTAAATGAAGACACCAAACTTTATCCTCCACCCAGTATTCACCTCAGCGCTTTGGGAATGGTTTTAAGATGTCAAACTTTGAGATTAATGAAGACTTGTGAGGTAATTCTTTCTTAAGAAGGTTTAAAGATGTCTATGCCATTGGGGAATCTTTTAAGAATAAAGTGGTGAGTAAAATAGCTTTTTTACTAGAGAGGGTCCAGATTCCCTTGCAGTGTTTGGGTGCTTGCAGACCTTGCTACCTTTTCTGTTATTCTGGAAACTGAATTTGATTTTTTGTCTCAATATTTTCTTGATTTTTTGCCTCATGATTTTTTGCCTCAATATTTTCCAAGTGCTATAAGAACTATGTTTTAACACAATCTTTCTGATAATTAGCTCTATTTCAGCAAAAATTTGTACGTTTGAATTTTTAAAAAATGCCAGGATGGGGATTGAGATCCATCTTGTACTTATATTCCATTAAAACAATTGTTTTATCAACCACCATCCTACCGGTGATGAGTTAAAATAAATAAAAATAAAAGCAAGAAGGTGCAAAAACTTCTAACTGAGAAGTCTCAGAGATGGAAAGAAAGCTGTTTTGTTATTTTCTTGTTCCACATTTCTCTGATTAAACTGCAGATGCCACACTGTTTTGTGAGCTTATGCATAAGAAATTTTGAGCTGTCCTTCCCAGCATCATTTTATTTACAACACAATGTCACATGAACCATCTGCTGTATAATGTTCTGCTTTGAAGCATCAGAGCACATTACAGCTAAATTATGTGACAATAGGAGGAAAAAGATGGGATTAATTTGTTCTAGCCTAGGAAAAAGTATTCCAGGACCATCAGCTTTGTGGTTCCCATGAGTACTGCTTGGATCCTCTCTGTACCGACAATGTTCCTGTCTCACTATTTAGACATTTTTTTGGCTGGGCCTAAGACTGGCCAAACCATGTTAAATTAGGAACCAGGAACTTGAGTCATTCAGATACATTTTATTTGATACTCTCAAAACACAGTGGGAATCTTTGCCTTGATAAACATTTTTCATCACTAAGCTTCAGTAAAATTTTCAGATTTTGTTTCAAGAAGATATCAGCCAAGGAAATCTTACCTAGCTAAGCACACAAGTTTAATTTACTGTGTTTTTTCACATCAAAGAGTATGGTAATGCAGTGATTCAGAGAACAATGACAGAATCTTTCTTATGCATTGGTCAATGAAGAATGTTTCAAATTAACTTTTGGCAATACAGGATAGGCAAAATTCTAGAAGTTATGACAATAGGTAAATTTATAAATACTTCCCCTGCCCCCTTTCATTGGATCATAGGAAATAAAGAGCCTGGGAATATTTTGCCTCCCATTTGTTTAACTGCTTCAGCATATCTTTAAATACTAAGAGTAAAAATAGCCTCTTTGACAAAATGCAGAATTTTCTGCTTGGAAGAAGTCAGATGGTACGAACATTTTTCCTGGTTGTCATTCCTCTTAACTGCTGCAGATGATCTGAGAATGTGTTAAATGTGTTCAACTGGGCTGAAAACTTTTGGTTTATCCAAAGTACTTCACCAGCCTTAATGTGGCCAAAACATTGAAATGAGGTTAATTGGCACTGGTGGTGTAGCAAATAGAGCTAAAATTAGACCTAGAAGCCTTATCCAAAGCCAGGTTTTCAGAAAGGCTCAATATTAATTTAACCCTCCTGCCACTGCAGTCAATGAAAAAATTGCTACTCATGGCAGCTGAAATCAACTTAGGCCTTCAGCAAAGACTGTAATATTTACAATATCCAAATGTGTGTAATATTTATAATTCTCTTCCTCAAGGACACTGGACTGCTCTGCTGTTGACATTGGTAGCTCAGCACTGGGTCAGAGCCTGGTCCAGGTGCTCAGGGCAGCTTTGCTGTGGCAGTGTCAGAAACCCCTCGTGCTGAACATCCTCAGAATTCTGCAGCCTGGCCCAAACCTCCCCTTATCACTGAAAAATTACTCTGGGTCCTGTGTCCAACAAGTGTAGGATGAGCTAAAAGAGATTACAGCAAAGCTGGTCTTACTGCATTTTCCCCCCTCCTTTGGCTCTTTAAATGGACATTCAGGGTGGCTACTTGAGTGCACAGTGTAAACACAGTGAACTTCTTTGAGAATTATAAATATATAATTAAACAGCAGAATTTGAATTTAAGACCTAAATCCACTTGCTTACTATCTGCAGAAATATGATTTAATGTTTCCATACCATTGATTCATAAGGAATTTTTGTGGGGGAAATGCAAGCAAAAACTCTAATATAAATATCACACATATATATGATTATTTCTATAAAATAATCTGGCTAAATAGGGCTATTACTAATTAGTTTTCAGTAGTTTTATTAATTTTAATCGAAAGAAAGGGAAATTTCCACATTTTTACCTCATGCTGAATCTCAAAATTACTGCTCACATAAAACATGATCACATAATTTTTATTTCAGTGCTGGGCAGATTTGTGCTGAATGAGAAGCAGTTGATGGAGGCATCTGTTGAACAGGATCTTTTGGGGGGTTCAATTGCCTCTGGTTATGGCTGCTAAGAGTTAAAGAGGGAGTGATCTGATTCATTGTCCTAGCATTTTCAGACCCTAAATGAACATTTCAGTACAAGCTCACAACTGTTTATATGAAAGTATTTTCTTCAAGTCTGGAATGAGAGCAAATTCAGAAGTGATGCAGCAGAGTGGTCAGGGGCAGTTCACTGCTGCTACCTGGAGTGAAATCTCCTCTCCAAGAGTGAATGGTTCCAGTTTATTTCCTTTTCCACGGAGGAACATAGCAGATACCTTCAAAGATCCAGTAATTGCATGATTCAGACAATCCTGTACTGAAGACTGAGTTAATACAATCCCAAATTTCTTCCTGAATGGGGGACAGCATGCTTTCCTTTTCCCAGCACCTAAGCAGGGTTGCAGCAAGCCATACAATCACAGTCTAAGCTCTATTTTTCCAGTCATGCCTGGCTGTGGAGCTGCACCAAAGTTGTCAGCCTTATAACGAAGACTCACACAAAACTATCTGGACCAGTTCATAAAACCTTCAATTAATTTTGATTAGCACCTTGCTCTCAAATGGTTCTGTGTAAATCTCAATAGATTTATTTGTGCTGTTGTCTTTGATATAAACAAGTGAGAAACTGTGCCCCTTAGTGCTGTCAGCTCACTGAAACACTGGCCATGTCCTTGTAGGAACTGGAGAATTTTGGAAAGACTCATAGTGCTCTGCAAATACCCTGCTATGGATCTCCTTTGCAGAGTCCCATGACTAGTGTGTGGAGGCTGAAAAAGTAGCACCTTAATTTGGCTTCTCCTCTTCTATAATTCTATTTCTGTTTCTTGGCATCATTTTCTAGTAGCCACAGTTGTCCCCTCCTTCTGGTCGTTGCTAATCTCATTCATCATCCTAAATCTCATCTGTTTTTCATAATTTCTCTTTCCCTTGTATGTGCATTTTCCCCTCATCTTTCAACTGAATATTAATCTTACTGTATGATTCTATAATCTCTTGTAGATTCCTCTCACCAGCAGAGTATACAATGCAGTATTAAGATTTCTGC
This sequence comes from Vidua chalybeata, assembly GCF_026979565.1. Classification (NCBI taxonomy): domain Eukaryota; kingdom Metazoa; phylum Chordata; class Aves; order Passeriformes; family Viduidae; genus Vidua; species Vidua chalybeata. The sequence goes on along the minus strand of NC_071539.1, from coordinate 7,118,309 downwards.
ACTATGTCAAAAAGCCCAATTTGTATTACATCCCTTGCACAAACACCCTCTGTCTAAGCTTGGCATTTCTCTTTCTCATAGCTGAAAATTATGCTGAATATACCAAAGTTAGCAATGCTTGCTCTTTCAAACTGTTTTGTCTATTGTTATTCTTTTGCATATGCACTTAGTTGATTTTTCTTTCTTTTTTCCTTTCTTTTCTTTGTCCAGGGACTTGCAGCATTGATTGCCTTCAAATTTTATGTAACAATTTGCTGTTAGCATCAATAAAATGCAGTGTAAGCTGCTACAAATCCTGCTTCAAACAGGACATACGCTGCCTCTGAGATAAAGACTTTTCTATTGACAAAATGCATTCCAATATAAGAGATGAGATTTAATTATATGGAATTGCTAACAGAAGCTGTAGTATTTCAGTCTGTGTGATTATTAATAGAACTTATACTGCTCAGCAAAATTGACACTCAGACCACTGGTAGAAAGAAATTCAAAAGTTTGTTTTTTGGGGTTTTTTTTGTTTGTTTGTTTTTTTTCTTTGTTTTTTAGGGGTTTTTTTTTGTTGGTTTTTTTTTTTTGTTGGTTTTTTTTTTAACCCTTTATTTTAAAGTTTTGTTGTTCATTTTCTCTTTCCATCCTTTTCTTCTAGTCTGACACAGAGTTTTGGGATAAAATGCAAGCAGAATGGGAAGAAATGGCTCGCAGAAACTGGATTTCAGAGAACCAGGAAGCACCAGGGCAAGTCACCATCTCAACCATTGAGAAGGTAACACCAGGTTTTTTATTGCAGTACATCCCCCCTGTGCAGCTTTGAGATGAGCCTCAGCGCTTCCAAGGAGCCCAAGGAAACTCTTTGGACATGGAATTTTAATTTTACCCCGGAGAGCTCGTCCTCTTTAACTGCCTGTGGGTGGGGCCGATTTAGAAGACCTTGCCACAGGGAGAAAAGGTTTCGCCTTGCACACAGCCTAAATTCAGCTGAAAGGATCACAAAGCAACTGCTGGATTTATGAGCACTTTTGAAGAGAAGCACTTAAGGAAAAGCACCAAATAAAAATACCTGGGCTGGCACATTCAACCACTGTTGAGGATAGAAATTATGGTGATTCTATCTCTTTTCTTCATTCCTTCCACTCTGTATTTAATTTGATTTCTATTATGTAGCTGATATTACCACACACCCTTTACACTGCAGTGACAAGAGAAAAAGGCAAAACTTAAAGGAATACTAAAATAAACTCAGGTGCTTGCAGCACTGAGTATCTGGAAGGTTAACTGAGGATTTCAGGATTTTAACTGAGCAGCTGTGAGGTTGTGAGCGCTGCAGGCAGTCAGCTGCTTGGTGTGTGTTCTTCACCACCACATGGGATGTCCTGGGCTCAGAGCTTCAGCCCTGCTCCTACCCGGGCACTGTGAGTTGTTGACATGACCTTTGATGGAGAGCCCAGCACAAGCACCAGTAGGTATAACTCCAGAGCTAAAGTAAAAATACAGAGAGCAGAAACATAAATGCCTGGTGACGTGACTTTTTACACTTTTTGTCAGTGAAATTCCACGGGGGGAGCTCGTGCCATTTCCACAGAGCAAAGGCTGTTTACACCCATTTGGAAAACAGTGAGTCATTGCATTTTTAGACTTGTCATTCCCTGCAACTTGTCATTCATCACGGGTCCATTATCTCTCTGCTCCAGGGTTATTATTTCCACACTGACAATCCCTTCAAAGACTGGCCTGGTGCTTTTGAGGAAGGACTGAAAAAAATGAAAGAAGGTGACCTGCCTGTTACAATCTTATACCTGGAGGCTGCAATTCTCCAAGAGCCCAACGATGCTGAGGTATTCACTGCTGCGCCTTTCCTGGCAAAGCAAAAGGGAACTCCCTGCAGCATGGAATGAGGGAATGATTTCTGGGCTCAAACCTCCGCCAGGAATGACTGACTGAAACTTTGGATTCTAAGGGTTATGAATTAGTGTGTGCCTTTAAACAGATAACAATGAGTTCTTCACAGGATCAGAATGTGGTTCTGAAATATTGTTGTTTGGAGTATTTCAAACCTTCCCTTCATACCCTGGTATTTTCAAACTGTCTCGTAAACACTGCTATCAAAAAGATGAATATTTTTGATTTAACGTCTGTTGAAAAATTTTTTAAAGTTTAGAAATTTAGAAAGAAATTTCTTCCATGTTGCTGTTTTCAACTAGTTTATATTTCAAGTCTGTTTTTCGTGAAATATTAAAAATATTTATGCTGTATCTAGGGCTCTTCAAATCTCCACCTACATTAAATTAAATTACTTAAAAAAAATTGGAGAATCCCAAGCTCCCTAGAAACCCCTAATATATAATATACATATTATATATATATAATAACCCCCTATATATAATATACATATTATATATATATAATAACCCCCTATATATAATATACAACTAAATTGTTCTTCTCTATTGTCCATAAAATTGTAGCAAAATTTAAAATGTGCAGTAACTCAAATTTAAGAAATCAGCATGTGGTTATACACTGACAGAATACCCATGCATTCATTGCCTATAAACATTTATTAGGCTCAAAGATATTCAGAACTGCATTGATTTGGGCTGTTGGTGTGCACACTGTAGAAAAATCTGTGGTTAGTGCTGGACATATCTGCTGCTTTTCCTCACCCCTGTGTTTAACAGTGGTATTGTTGTAACTCTGTTTGCAGTTGGATATATGTAACAAACTAAATGATTATTATTTTTGCAGGCCTGGCAGTTCCTGGGTATAACACAGGCAGAAAATGAAAATGAGCAGGCAGCCATCGTGGCCCTCCAAAGGTAGAGGGAGATCAGTCCTAAATCTGGGGTCTGATGAGTGCTGGGTAATGGAGACCTGGGGATATTTAATGCCATTCCTACCTTGGAATGAGAAGCATTTATTTAGCAGAGAAGAGCATTGACACAGATATAGAAACTCCCAGTGACTTCAGAGGGATGACTAGTGATTAATATTTCTGTTTTATTAAGTGAAATATTTCATGGAGTAATTTACGTACATGCACAAAAGAAAAGTTACATTGCCTAATAAATAGAGTTAGGCATGATGCAAATGAAGTGCCTTTTTTACATTCCAGCCACTTGGCATATTTTCTGTAGTCTGTCCTTTAATGAAGAGGTTTTCTTAATTGGAGTGAGCTCCCTTCAGCTGCTGAATGCTAAACTGCCAACAGCTTTAGGTTGATAGAGATGTGAAGATCACAGAATTCTTGTACATAAAATGTAGCTCCAAAATATAAGCATTATTATTACTATTATCTTTCTGTAATGGGTTTTTATGTTTCCATTTGAAGCAATATTCAGTTGCATCAGCACTGATAACCATGAAGTTATTTCACCTAAGGATACTCAAACTTGTTTATATGTCCCTTATTAGCTTACCTGGATTGAAATCCAAGGGGTTGCCTGATTTAGGAGCTTGCTCATCCCCAGTTTTCAAAAGAGCAGCAGTGATGATTGTGTTTTTCTTCACATGGATTACTTTGGAACAATTCAAGCATTGTGCTTGGCTGCAGAAATATCTCAATATATTTTTTATTTTCTGCCCAGGTGCTTGGAACTGCAGCCAAACAACCTGAAAGCTCTGATGGCCCTGGCTGTGAGTTATACCAACACTGGCCACCAACAAGAAGCCTATCAGTCCCTGAGAAACTGGATAAAGCAAAATCCAAAATACAAGTACATTGTGAGAAGCAAAAAAGGGTCCCCAGCACTTACCAGGAGGATGTCTAAGACAGCAGATGAAAGGTAAATGCACTGGAAATCCTCACAGTGGAAATACTAATGACAGCCCTAGAACTGGTGGTGCCTGCTGTGCCCCTGTGCTCTGTACAAGTCCAGCCTGTTCTCTATGAGGGAAGAACATGTCTCTAATAGCAGGAGAGGGAAGCCAACAGAGAACATTTGATTTAATGACTGAAGACTTTATCTTTTATGCCATCCCTGGAAGTTAAAAAAAAAAAAAAAAAAAGGCAAAAAAGAAAAAAAAAAAACAAACCAAAAAAAACCCCACCACAGCTTAAAAAGGATGTATCTCCTCAACTCCCATGACTTTCCTCCATCCCTGTCTCCTGCCTTTCTATTCCCACATCCTGCACCCTCATCCTTCAGCTGCTTCCACATCCATACTAAGCCTTTATCCAGCTCTAAGTGTGTGTGTTTTTCCTGCTGTGCACTGTCCCTGCTGTTTTCCCATGTCCCAGCCCAGCAGAATCCAGGAATGAGCCATTTTGCAGTGCAACATGAGTTGTCTAAGAATATTGGGAGGTAGCACCTGCTTTTTAAAAGCTGTTGTGGTTCTAACCAAGAGACAATACAAATTTGATTTATCTTGGCCATCTTAAATAACAAAAAAAATCATGATTTGGCAGCCCTTCATGATGATTTCATGAGGACAATAAACAAGTACCTCTGGACTGTGAGATGCAGAAGAAAGTCATTAAAGGCATAAACATGATTTAGAGAACCAAACCACTCAGGCTATCTCACTGCTTGTCATTTTGAAGACAGGCCTTATGTTTTACCCTCATCACTTACAAGTCCTGGGTTGACAAGATAATTTCATGTGAGCAAAAATAAAATATGCAGGTTCTGCTTAATTGCTAAGTGTGTTATTCTACTTTGGCTTCATCCTGCTGACATCTGGTGCTGTCAGTGCAAAGATTTTAAGAAGTTACAGTGGGCACAGAAGTCTTATGTTTTGGGAACATTCTTCAAGGGTCTTGGCTGGTCCCTTATCTATTCCTCTTAAAAATACTATTTTTGCAAGTAAAGAGCTGTTTTATGTCTGAGAAACTCATCTAATTGAATAGTTTTAATAAACCTTCATGTCATTCCACTTGAGTTCACGGCTGTACTTTGACTTCATTTCATAGATGAATTTTTCTTTATTTCAGACATGAGTTTACAACAGCACCCTGAAGTAAACCTTTGCCACAATGAAGAAGCTCATTCACAAATTTTAGGAATATAGCCCTTCTGATAAATCCACTACAAAGATTTTAATTTCAGGCTATGCAATCAACATTGAAATATTTGTAAATAACTGTATAATAGATCTTTAAGTTATTTTTCTCCCTTGTCTAGCTCATTACTTGAAGAAGTAAAGGATTTGTACCTGGAGGCTGCTCACCAGAATGGTGATATGATAGACCCTGACCTGCAGACAGGACTTGGGGTTCTTTTTCACCTGAATGGAGAATTCAACAGAGCAATAGATGCATTTAGTGCTGCTTTAACTGTTCGACCAGAGGTACATTTTAAACTTTTCCATTTTTTAACATTTACCCTTACAGGCCATTTCCTTTTTCCTGTCTGGATCAGGCTATTATTAATGACATGCCACTTCTGCCATTAAAATTTTAAGACCCAAAACAGAAATGTTAATTACAAGACGTAATTAACATCATAATTCTTCTGTTTAGAAGCAGATGTATGCATGTCCAATTCCTACCTGTGTGCTGACTAACGGTATTAAATACAAAAATTGCCTTTGATCACGAGGCAGAACCTCACAATCCTTGTCAATTGAGATACAACACTACTATTTTCTGCAGTCCTCTTTCCTTTGCAAGCAAAAATGAGACATTATATCTGGTTTTTGACACCTACAGTAGAAAACTCATTTTCTCACCAGGACTATACGTTATGGAACCGCCTTGGGGCCACCTTGGCAAACGGGGACCGCAGTGAAGAAGCTGTGGAGGCTTACACACGAGCTCTGGAAATACAGCCTGGCTTCATCCGCTCCAGATACAACCTGGGGATAAGCTGCATCAACCTAGGGGCATACAGGTGAGTATGAAAGATGTGTAAACAAAGAGCCAGGCATCACAACTGCCAGGTGAAGATTCGTTTTCAAGCTGGAGGTATCTAAGAAAAAAGTTATCAGAACATAGCTACATAATCTCAGCTACTGTAAAATGCGGTCATAACTTTTTACAAAGAACTGAAAAGCGGTTTTGTAGCTCTAAGTGCAAGTACTATTATAATCAGTGGGATTGTTCTTGCACTTAAAACAGTCCTGCTCTTAAGAGTCTCTGTAAAAGAAATTGTAAGAGCCTGTCTTTTAAAGGGGAAACTTGAGTCAAACTGCTTCAAGTAGTTCATGGCATCAAAAAGGTTCTTCAGGAATGAAGGTGATATTCCAGGGTCCCAGCTGTCAGGTTGAGACAGGGAAGATGAAGGGGAGTTTTGCTGCAGTGAAGACAGTACCCCCAAATGTGTGGGTAGACTGAGTTTTGTGTTACCCCCAAGCCCTCCTGCTTGATGAAAATCAAGCAAGAACAACACGTTTTATTATTTTGCATTGTAAAATAGTGTATTTAAGCCTGGCATGGAACTTTAGAAAGTTTGCCTGTAGTTGTTAAGCAAATTATATTGCTTGTTTCTTTTTTCTTTTCTTCTTCCCTACAGAGAGGCTGTCAGCAACTTCCTCACTGCTCTCAGTTTGCAAAGGAAAAGCAGGAATCAACAGCACGTTCCCCACCCTGCTCTATCAGGCAATATTTGGGCAGCACTTCGGATTGCTCTGTCTATGATGGACCAGCCAGAACTATTTCAAGCTGCCAATGTGGGTGATCTAGACATTCTCTTAAGAGCTTTTAATCTAGAGCCGTAATAAAAAGGATTCAGAAATTGATTAAATTGTATTAGGAAACAGAGAACTTTTTTATTACTCATCCCCAAATGTCCACATTTTCCAAAAGATCATGACTGTAGATCAGTAGGGGAATTCCTTCAGACATTATTCATAAAGGGAAAGTTCAAAAGCACAAAAGTAATGTAAATAAATTCAAACTCAAAGGGTTGAAATGAGCTGTGGCTAATTGGACAAAGCCCTGTACTACATGAAATAGCAATTTCTGAAGAATCTTCATCCCATGCAAGCTATATCTCTCTATATACATACAGCTGTAAAAAGAGAAGTATCTTAAGAAGAAACCTAGATAATGGTTATTGCACCTTAGAATGGCAAGCAGTGCATCCAAGGAACCTGCTTAGTAGCTCATTGCACTATGCTGACACCCCTTTGCCCCACAGTGGGGATTCCCTATCCTTTGGTTTCTTTGATGAAAAATCTTCCCAAGGTCCATTTTTAACACAGCTCTGAAAATAGATGCATGTGAAAGGGATGTGTTTTGTTTTGAATGCATTTTTTAGCTGGCAATCAATTTTTTGCTTCCAAAGGTACCTGGATTAATTTGGGCCCAGTTCTGCAGGCTCATAAGCCATGTGCAATGTCAAGAGGAACATAGTCCATGGAGGGCTATGGGATGAGGCCAGGTACATTTGGGGAAGCCAGGTGTTGCCAGCAGAAGAGGCAATTTGCACTGGAATTGTTACCATTCAAACCAGCTGTCCTTGATCTGGGACGGTCTGAAGGAGCTCATGGCAGGGTCTGCACCTTTTTGTGTACTTATGCACTTTAATATTTCTTTTTGTAAAATAGTGCTATGCTTTTATTTTAGCCACCAACAATGGAATGTACAGATGGCCTTGTTGGCAGAGAGGACCAAATATGATTTCCTGAAATGTAATGAGAGGGTTTTTAATATTCTCTTGTTTAAAAATGCAAATACAGTATAAACTGCATTAACAACTAGAAAGATTATTATATGCATCCACCAGGTACTACACATATACATGCATGTGCATGCACATACGTGTTGTATGAAAATGATGTCATTTCAGAATGTAACAAGCTACAGATCTTCATTGCAAATGAAGAAAATTATTTGTAGGAGTTACTGCCTGCAGACAATGCTCAAGGGAAAACTTTCCCTGAGGAAATTGGTCTATACAGTGCTTGTAGGATTGAGACCAAGGCTTGATCCTGCTGTTATGGCAAACAGCAGCCAAAGTCTCCATGACCTCCATGATAACAGAGAAAACCCTCAGATAACACCAGTAAATGTAGCTGCTTACAAATGTGTGTATAAACACACTACCTTCATTTTCCCTGGCTGGATGAATGAGGAGCAGGGTTGGGGCAGTACCAATCCCTGATGAATGGATTGATTCAGCTACAATCAAGCACATTTAGCTCAGGGTGAATGTGTCAATCAAAGAAGGAAGAGAAATTTTTAGGAGGTGATTTTCAGTTGCTGATATTTTAAATAATTTTCCTGAATAGCAAAAGATAAAAAGTGTTATTAGATGTGTTGATCTGTGGTCAGGAATTCAATTTGCAGAGTAGCTGCTGGAATGTGTTAAAGTGGGACAAATAGCACATTTCCTATAAACAACACTAGAAGAAAAATCCAGCTCAGAGAGATAAAAAAAGAAATCCAACTGCACAGAACACAGAGAAAGATGCTCTGTGGGAGTTGGACAGTTTCACCAGTACAAACCTAAAGTTTCTTGCAGCTGTCTGTTATTTTGAGCCCCCACTTAAAGGAAAATTCCATGTAAGACAGTGTAATCACTGCATTTAATCACCATCTATAGGTTGTTAAATAAAAATAATTGTCATTAGAAAACTAAAAGGCTTACCCCTCACTCTCTCCCACTGAGTAGAGATGATGAAACAGCTACCAAAAAATTTTAAGAGTGCTGTATTAATTCCTTGTTTACACATATATTCCTGTTTATCTATCAGGTGTTTCATAACTGATTCCTGCAGCTTTCTCTGAGGATGGGACTGTCTGGGAATGTCACTTTGGCTAAGTGGGCTGCTGTATGCATATCTGCTGACAACAGTTTGCTCCTTTGCTTTGACAGCGATGTGTGATGACAGCTCTTTATTGATAAGGCAGAGCAGAAGGTGCAGTGCAGTTGAATCTGGGAAGTGATAAGAGAGAAGGGAGGCAGCTTTGAGAAGAGGCTGTAAAGCAAAGGCATATGTGCTTAGGTTTTGCTTGATGCCCTGCCATCACACAAGTTCTTCTAGGATACCCTTTGTGCTGTGGTGTAGGATAATCAGTGCTTACACAGAGGAATTAGCTGTTCAGGGACTTTATTTTTATATCTTTGAAATTAACAACAACAACAAAAAAGTATTTCTCAGAGTCAGAATGACAAGGGGTATTTGATTCTCGTGGCAGTTCACTAAACATCTTCTCCAGCCTGTGGATGAGTAACACAGAAATCATTAGGAAAACCTTATGCAAGTGCAAGCCTCTCCAAAAAGAACAGACTAAGTAGGTAGCTATTTGTTTATCCTGGGATGCACTGCTCAAAATGACATTTATCTGCTGACAAATGTCCACACCCATGGGACTGGCACGAGCTGTGTGTGTAACCTTGAGACAGCTCACCAGGGCAGGCTCAGCCCCTGGCCCATCTCAGCTCTGCTGTACAGGACCTGGGCTACAAAGCCTGTCCAGAGAGGTGCACAGCCTTGGAGATGATCCCAGCTGCTCTCTCCTGTTGTAGCTAGCCTATGGCCAGTCAACCACGTGCCACTGACAGAGGCTAAAGCAGGGCAGGTGACAGGGGACAGTGGCACATCTCACACAGTTCTGGACTGTTCAGTGTGGGGGAGTGGCTGGAGACTGAGCTCACCTCACTCTGACAGGTCAGGCCCAGCAACTCTTGGGACTTCTGGGCACTTCCTTAGGATCCTGGGCTTTATCATCCTCCGTTAGCCCCCTCTGCCAAGCACTGCCAGTGCAGCAGACAGGATTAGATACAGCTTTGAGCTGACCTCCTCCTGGCGTTCCTTAAATATTCAGGACAAGTTTGTATCTTTCTGAAACAGCAAGAGGAAACATGTGAGGAGGCTGCAGCATATTAACAACCTGAATAGAAAATTCATCTACTTGTGCTTCTAACCAAGCATGAGGTGGGATAAATAAGGCGGGTGCTGAACAGTAGCAGATTGAGCCTGAGAGTGAGAGACAGCAAATCTGGGTCCTGTTCTCAGCACTCCCTGGGAGCTCGACCAAGTCAAAGCCTCCTGCCATCCCTGACTTGCCCAGGGGTGCAAGGAAGGAAGATGGGAAACAGCATTCCTGGCACTACCTGGGAGCAGGGGGCAATCACTGCCTCACACTGCAGGGGCCAGGTCACCACTCCCCTGGGCAGGAAGGTAACACAAACACGAGGTTGTTCAGGTCTAGGGAAGCAGTTTCACACAGAAACTACTGATTTCAGCAAAGGAGAGACTCAGACATGTCAGGATGCTGTAGGGCATCCGTGAGGTGAGGCCCAATTAGAGTGCTGCAATGGTGTATCACCATGTCCCACTCCTATTTCCCTTTCTTGTTACTCCTCTCTTTTTCCAGAGGTGATTTATCACTGCCAGGCAACTGATTCCAAGTTTTTGAATATTTTGTTTTTCTATTTTATATTTCATGCAATTAAAAAAAAAAAAAAACAACACATGTTTTCCTAACCCCAGCTTGGGACTGTCCTTGTCCTCTGCAAAGCTTTAGGAATAGTTATGACCTAGAAGCCTGATCCATCAAGCTGCTGAACCCTGCAAGCCTGGAGTCTGCACAAGAGTGCTCAGCACTTTGCATGACCAGTTCACGTGCAGGCATTCCAGGAGAGGGCTGGCTCTGGTACCACTGCACGTGCTGAACAGGCACTGGAATCACAGGCACTGTTGAGGGAGTGAGGCTTTGCCATGAAGGCAAAAGGCTCATTTCTGGCTGACCTCTTTAAACTGGAATGACCACAGGAGCCTTGTGGCCACAGACTGGTTTATGTCAGCTTGAAGAACCAATTTGACTTTTAGGCACACACATAAACATGCCTGTGTCTAGTGGTGTTTTCTTATGATCTGATACATCAAAGCACTTGTAAAAATATCGAGGGAGAGCTTCGAATGCCACAAAACCTCATGTGACAATATTGCATGCAACTGCATTAACCAGTAACCACTATGCAATATTAACCCCAAGCATGCAGCAATGCTACCTGAGCACGTGTTTAGAGAATGCATGCAGAAGGCTCACTCCTAGGGTATTCTTAAACTATTGATTCATATCATCTGTGGAACATTTTACAAGTCCCTTGCACCTGCCAGAATCAAATCTGAGTTGCTAATATTATCTGGAACAAGCTACACCAAACACAGAGCCCATTTAAAATCCCATCCTTAGAATTCACTTTGTGTTGTGGGTTTCATGTTTGCTCCAGGTGTTTAATCAATAACAGACATCTGTATAACAGCTTTTGCAGACATGTTTAGTCCTGCTTTTTAGTCCTGAGAGCAGGACCCTCTCAAGAATTAAAAAGCTAAATTTCACAGTGAAGCTGGGTTGTTTGGATTTTCACATTTTCATCTCTAGTCTCAACCCCAGAACAGCCAGGTATCCTAGGAATATCCACAGAGCACGGGCCTCCATGGCAGAAATAACAACTGCTGTCCTTACTGGCAGAGCCAAAGCCCAAGGCCTAAATCATTGTCTGTTGGAGCCAGCGAGAAATGGAGCAGAGCATAAATTGGTTGTAGATCTCTTTTGCCCAAACATGCATCTGCAAAATGAGACATTAGTTATTTTCGCATGAACTACCTGCACAGTTGAAAAAAATGTGATTTCTGGTCACCAGTGTTGTCAGCTTAGCAGTCTGTACAGTGAATCTATGTAATAAATGTTAATATTATACCAAGTATTCACAAAAATGGTAAGACAAAATGCACTGCACGTTGTGAAAAAGAAATGGTGGATATGCAATACAGTTTTATCTACTATTCAAACCTTACCTAGGCTAGAATCAGATTCCTTCATTATGGTTCTACTGATTTTTGGACTGGTGAAATAAATCAGAGAACAGGAGTGCCATGCATGAAGAGATCACTGACACTTTGAACAAACGTAGGAAAAATGAAAAACAGGCATGTCAGAGAATCCATGGGAAGTTTCAGAGCCTCAGCCCACGAAGTAACAGGCATTAGGCAAGGTAAAGAGACAGAAGGAATCTAAATTTTCCTAAAATATGCTGTAACTTTACAAATGCTTGCAATATGTGACAGCCCACTGAGCAAGCTTGCATGGTCAAGACTTGATGTGCTTTGATCTTTTTTCCCCTTCTGCATTTCCAGAATGCCATCAACATTGGCTGAACCTTTAATTTAAATAGCCTTTTTAATATCAGTAAGCTATTGTAAATTCAGAAAAATAAAAAAAATTTATAAATATATTTTATATATCAGAATATAACATATCTAGAGTAAAATAAAACTATATAGTTTTGAGAGGCATTCTGTGTGGCTTCTTCTATATGCTGTAAACTGTTTGAAAACCTTTACAATCTTGCATCAGTTCTTTTGGCTTTATTTTTAAGCCAACATAGAGGAAAGAAGTGATTCCAGGGTTGGCAGATACTTTCACCTGGGCCATCTGAAGAGCCCTGTGGCTGCACACCCTTGCAGTGCTCCCTGAACTCCTGGTGCCCCTGGGGAAGTGCAGGGCAGGGCTGGGCAGCACTGCCCAGGTGGGAGCTCAGCCCCACACCTGAATGTTTACATTCCCTTGCAAAGGCTCACACTGACCCAGATTCAGAATCTGAATGTAAGAACATACGGGGTACAAGGTCAGTCTCTTACTACAGGTAACTCTGCCTCTGTATGCTTAGTGCATTATCAGCTGTGTGTAATATTAAACACAGACCTATAGTTTACTGATGCTTTAATTTGGTGTTTCCCTGCACTGCTGTTTAAAATAATCTATTTCCTCAAAAAAGAATGATGTGCATACTGGATGTGTTAAATTTATTAAGGTCATAGATGACTATTTGCAGAGCACCACACTTAATGTAGTATTTTTGTACTGTAATGGAAGCATGCCTTCCTTGGGTTCTTTTCCACATATTAAATTGTATTTATTAATTGTATTTATAACTGTGCAATTTTTAAATATGTTTTAAAAATAAACTTTGTCTGTGGCTTCAAATATTTCAAAATCTCTTTTCAACTTGAAAGAGTCTTGACTTCAATTACTTAACTGGAAGGAGGGATCTAAGTCTCCAACTGAAAGGATTTTTTCAATGAGGTATTCTATCCTATTGTTTACCAAGTGAACTTGCTTCTCTGCTTAAAAATTAAGTCCAGAAGATGCTTTTGTTCTCACTTTCCCTAAATTCATTGTTTGGCAGAGTTATTTTTAGAATTGTTTTTATTTCGACATGCTGATCAATTATACTTACAGCTGGAATTTATACCAGCTGAGGCCTGGCCCAAAGGGTTCTACACATACAGCCCATATGAGGAAAATGGGAAAAAAGTAGACAAGAATTTTTCCTGAAGACCGTGCAATAATTAAAACAGAAGTAATAATATCACAAACCAACCTTTATGAAAAGCAAAGCCAACATGCAGTGACTGAAATCACTACTCAAGCAATTTCCCACATACCACTGGAGGAGTTGGCTCTCAGCATTTTCCAGTTCTGTCTTTCATGGGATGAGGTGGAAGTGCTGACAAGGATGATGCCATTCCTGCTCTGTGCCTTTGCTGTGAGACACCAACATAAGCACAGACACGAGGGACAAATTCCTGTGTGCTGCTGTGGGCAGAAAAGCTGACAGCCAACGAGGGGCTGTGACAGTGACAGCACAGGGCCATGGGAAAAGCAGGACTCTCTCCATGGACATGGGGGCTGCTCCAGAAAAACAAACAGAACACACAGCCATGGTTTGCCTGCAGAAGGAAAGCTCTGTCAGAAAAAACAACTGGCTAAAACCTACGGCTTTGACCAGAACCTTCCACCAAGGAACAAAAGGGAACAGACACAAAAACCACACTAACCCTTAGGTTAGGACAAAGTTAACTGTGGGCTCTTGACACTGGTGTGTTTTGCTGGGAGATTAAAGCCTGTTTAGTTCTTTTTGCTCAAATGCACTGACAAAGCAGCAAAAAAAAAAGCAGGAAAATCCTTTGGTTATGTGCTCCAGATCAGAAACACAGCACTGCTGTCCTAAAGCCAAAGACAGTGGGAGAAAAGCATCATACCAAAGCCACATACAAAACTGCTCAAAAATCACTGGTAAATACATCTGAAAACATAATCACCCACTCCAAACAGCTGTCAGTCACGCAGTAATTGTTTTCAGTAATTTTATAGCATTTGTCTTCCACCACGGATGTCAGTGCTGCCCTTATTTGGGTTAGGCTTGTGGTACACCTGAGGGACACAAAAGTGCAACTTCCCACATCAGTGAGGGGGAGCAGAGGGTGGGAACTTGTCACTTATCCAATCCTGCCTCCCACAAACAGTCTGCAAAAGCTAGCAGGCACAAATCCTATACAGGAAATTCCTGGAAATTCTGAACAGAGCTGGTTAGCTTCTACAGGGAGCCACTCTCCCACCTCTTCCAGTTGCCACAAGGGGTGTGAACAGCGTGGCTTGAGTTGCCATGGTCACAAAGGACATCTGTGAGAGAAGAGAAACCAAAACAGATCATTAAGTTTAGGCTTCAGAAGCTGAACCATCTCTACATTTCTTACCACTCAACATGGCACATGTCCTCTACTTCTATGTCAAGAAGTGTCACTGAGCCCAGCAGATTCACTTCTTACCTCTCCTCCAGCTGCTGGTCCCATGATCCTATAAAAAGTTGTCACCCCTTCAGTCCTCTTTTTCAGCCTATTGCATCTACCAGAGTCCCAAAAGTCACATTTCTATGTAAAGTCCTTACACATGAGAAAAACAGACTTCTCCTTTACTGAGCAGCAGAAGAAATTTCTGAGTATGAGGAATTCCAGACCATGATAAAGCAGAAATTTGGAGTGAAATGACAGCACGATTCCACACAAGCATTGCCAACTCTTGTGATCAAAGAACATCAACAGCAAACAAACCAATATAACTCAAAACCTGTTTTCTATTTTTTGACATGTTGTATATCCACTCAGAGCTTGGGAATTTTACTTTTTTTTTTTTTTAATCCACAGAAATGCCAGGAGTCACAAGAAATCAAGACTCTCACAAACCTCTCAGTTCCCTATGCAGGGTCTTTTTAAGTAAAACACCAAATGTGAACACAAAGAGTGAGAGGCAGCATCAAAACACATTGTGTCTATTCCTCTTCAGTTCAGACAGGAATAAAGAAGCAAGAATCCACACAGTCACCAGATGTGAGAATATTTCTTTTTAATTTAAAATGGTTGCAACAACGTCATTCACAGCCTTTCTCATCTCAGACAAAAACTCTCCAGAAAGTTAACAGTGCTTCAAGCAAACAACTCTGAATGGTGCAAAGTAAACCAGGACAGACACTTCCAGGATACAACAGTAAAACCACTGACGACTGAGTAGAAATCAGACACCAATCTCAGCCATTAGGGTAGGAAGGGCGACAAGGAAAACAATAAAATATCCAGTTACATATTTTGCATAGACTTCCAATGCATGAGAACAGCAGAGGATAAAAATTGCTGATGCCAGGATGGAAAACAAAAGGAATCAGTTGGAGAGGTTTCTAAAGAAATCTAATGAGCTCTGGATGCATCCACATTCTGAATGTGTTCTGTGACCTGGTGGAGGCTGTGTGAATCAAAGAACTGGGCTGATGTTGGTTTCACTTACACCAAAGTCAGTCAGAGGTAATGGCACTGAACCCAGTAGAGTTACAAGTGATTGGGAGTTCAGAAACATCTACACTTATTTTAAAACTACAGGTCTGAATAAATTAATTTTTGTCCTAATTATATTTTAGCTAGGAAGTTTAAATAGGAGTTTGTGTCTACATGTGTTTTGGAGACAGGAGATTGTGACTCAGAATGAGGAGTCTACGGATCCAGCATGCTGCTAGGAGTGAGAGGAGAAGAAGAAATCAAGGAAAACTTATTGAGTTTTTCTTCCTTCCTATCTCCTAACCTAAATGTATCATACAAAAAAGTAAAAATAAGTCTGAGAAATAAGAGCATTATTTACTGCCAGGTCCTGGCTTGACGTGATTCTCAGGTCAGATTGTCTCAAACAGCTCACAGTGATTTTTCTTCCTCCATTCTTTTTTGTCAAGAAGCTCCCAGCTCAGGGAGCCCCAGCAGCTCCTCCAGCACCCAGACACAGGGAGTGTGCCCAGGCTGTGCCCTGGCACCATTCAGCACATTCAGATTGCAGCAGGCACAGCCTGGCAGATCAGTCATCTCTGCAGTTCAGCCTGTTTGAGTGGGGCTTCTGCAATGCTGGAGTTTAAAAAACCCAAAACCTACCAAAACTCCTCTCCCCCTCATTAGGCTGAGGAGTTTACATCCTGCTCCTCCAGGTTCATGATGTTCTTCACACAAAACCCATCACAAAAGGGAGACAACTTAACCAGCCACTTGAAAAAAGGAGGGAGGCCACTGTTTTTGGAGAGAATAAAGTAATTCCTCAAGCACCTGACTGAAGAACTTCGAACATATTTTTAACTGCTAAATTTTAGAAAACCTGCAATCCTTTCCCCTAAACTGCTCCCTGCACTCCTGACTAACTTTGGTGTGGGGAGGCAAAACACAAAAGTGATGAACTGAAAAGAAATCCAGGACCTGAGCTGCTCCAATTCACTTACCACAGCCAGCCAAGGGCCCTCCCCTTCCAACCATCATTTCCAGTTTGTCACCCTCCAAGTGTGCCTCCTGAGACCAGGCAGCTCCACAGCCATCACAGCTCTGGGATGCACCACATTAGTTTGCAAGATTCCAGCTCCATCCTTGATCCTACAAAGACCAGCCATGCTTCCAGCTGGGTAATGGACATGGGAGTTACTCAACTGGCCTTTATTTACCCAACATTTCTAAATAAAAAGGCAGCAATCACCAGATCTTGGTGGTTTCTAAATAGCCCTTTAAGTTCATGAGGCAAGAGGGAAGCTGTTGTGTTGAACTTCTTTTGAATATACATGGGAATTTAAAAAAAAAAGAACTAAAAATTAAAGGAAGTGTGGGGAAAAGGCCTTTTCTCTTTTTCTACTGCCAGAATGAAGAAACACACAGATATACAGAAGTTTTGCTCTTTCACTTTAAATAGAAGATGTATCACTGCATAATTTGCTGATCCCATTTTCAAACGTGTCACTTTCTGGTGAAGTCCTCAAATATCCAAAATCTGGAAGAAGCAAAGAAATTACTGGCAGCTTTTATTTCATCCAGAACTGGTGGCTCAATAAGCACAAGGCAGCTGAATCTCACAGGGGCCACTCATTAATGTGCCAGGACACTGCACTAATGTGTCCAAAAGAGCTCTAAGTGCAGGGAGCTCTCTCAGAAATTAGACACCTTTACACTCTACAAAATTATTGCACTGGAGTTTCTCTCACAATCTTTTAAGATCAAAACCTGATTAAAATACCAACAGCATTTTTTGGCTCTGTGTGAGGCTTTATGAGCAGAGGGAGAATTATTTTTCCCCAGACAATGCAAAAACTAAAATTCCCGTCTCATAAACAGATATTTAATTTTGGTACTCCTCTGTAGTGTGTAGCTGTCTGAATTTTGCTATTAAAACTTGCAGGCACTAACTGCAGAGAAAATGCAATGACACCTCTCTGGCTCTCCTGCACTCTGCAAAAAAAAATTTTTTTTGACTGCTGCAATTTATTTTGAGGGCTTGGTAACATTGTACAAGGCAAATCCAACAACAGCCTCTAAGCAGTGTCCAACACTGTGAACCTTCGGGTTTGTTCTTTTTTTGGAATCATGAAAGGTTTTGCACTCACCATTGTAATTTCTCTAGAATGAGTGTTTTCAAATATAACTTTAAATCCCACATATGTATTCTCACCTGTGAAAAACACTTAAATAACACTAAAAAAAAAAAAAAAAAGACAGGATAGGCCAGCCCCTGCCTACCCACCCCATCATCCCTGCTAGAGATATCAAATCCCTTTTAGAAGGTGTCTGTTGAAGAGATCAGATTATTGGTGCATTTGCAAGTTTAAAGAAAATAAAAATATCAGTTCAAGGGGGTTTTTATTGTGGTTTTTTTTCTTGTTGGTTGTTGTTGTTTTAGTTTGAATTTTAACAGAGGAAGAGAGGAGTAAATCAATAAATCAGAAAACTTACTAAGCAATTTCCCCCACTGAGATATGAAAGTCAATATTTAAGTAATCTTTAGCAGAAAGCAGGATTGCACTGCAAGTACTTTGTCAGGGAGTTGATTTCAGATGGAATATGAGTGGTCTAGATACAAATTTCCCTGACATAAATATAATGGGACATTAAACTCCTCTTTACCTCCTCCATTACAAAACAAAGTTTAAATAACATCTTTGCCTTTCCTGAGGGTGTGCATTTAAGTTCATAGTCAGAAAGTCTGCTGCTTTTAGCCATCTGTAATCCTGAATCTGTTGGTAGAACCTACAAAATGAACATTCAAGTGAAGATGGAGAAACCGATGTCTGCAAAAATAAAATTTCTCTTTGGCAAAAAATGTAGAGGGCACCGACAGGAGAGTGCTCCTGTCTCCATTAGTCTCTTAGGCTTTAGCCTGGAAAAGTCAAATGAAGATACTGCACCACTGAATTCCAACAGATACAACTTCAGCTGACTTTTCTCACTGCACTGAAAATAATCTCTGAAAAAGGACATTCTGCTTTGAAGAACAGCCACAAACCCCCTCCCTGCAAATGATTTCTCTACATGATCTGGACTCTGGATGAAAACACAGGCTCCCAGTCACCAAAGACACAAATATTTGTTTATGGTCTTCAAAGGATGCATGGACAGGACAGGCAGGAGCTGGGCTGAACCACTTTTGCTCAACACTGAAGCTTCCATATTCTCCACACACTAGCTGCAAACTCCACCAGAAATCCACGTGGCCTGTAAGGTGTATAAATTTAAAACAATGTCCTATACAGCACCTAATAGAAATCTTCTGTCTAACACTTAAGGCGGCATCAAATGATTGTTTTTAAATACACTATAAACATCCCATGGTTTCCTTTGCTTTTTGGCAGTCCAAGGGTTAAGGGGTCTTTTGTTGGTTTTAGATTTTTATTGTATGCTTTTTTTGGGCAGGTTAAAAAGGCTTATGGCTTCTTAAGGCCAGGTGATAGATTTGAGGCCTAACTTGGTATCCTGTGGTAAAAATAAATGTAGCCCAGGTCTTTGGGAGGTCGTTCTGAGGCACAGACTCTAAGGTCGTTGTAGATCACCCATCTGAAAGGAAAACAAGATTGATTACATTCCATGAATATAAAAATCACCACAGGTTTATCAAGGGACTTCTCAGACCCAAACCTCAAAGAGTTTAAAATCTAAAATTAGGCACTGCAATGAGAACAAAGGATCAGAGAAACAGCCAAACCAGCTGCCAGAGTCAGGAATTGAAAAGGAGGAGGGATGTGCAGAGGCATGTGTAGTTAGAGCTCAAATGAGGGAAAATCAGGGGTTTCCCAATGTCAAATAATGGCAACAAAAGGAAGTTGGAAAGAGCTCAGAAACTCAGCCAGATACAGAACCAATGCCCCAAACTGAATAGAGATTTGGAATGGCAAGGACAGGAGAGCCAATGGTACACTTCACCACACACTTGAGTGGGTCTGTGACAATTTTCATTTTTTGGTGGGAAACCTACAGATGGTAACAGGCTGTGTTGTCTGCCCTGCTCTGTACAGATGCTTCAAATCAAACATTTGTCTCTCCCAGCTGCACTCACCTTCCTTCCTTTCTGAGGTGACAAACGTAGTGGCCACTCATTGTGGATGTTCCCATGTGGCTGATGAACCCGAACAGCTCATACCCTGTTTTAAGAAATATAAATGGCACCCTAAGTCTTTCACAGCTACCACTGCAAGATGACTCCAGGGGAAATGTTATTTCCAGCTAAGCACTCCCAACACAGATTGTGCATCCCCAAACTCAGTTTCTGTTAACACTGCAGCATGTTCCCAAACTTAACTAGTGGCTCAGATTCACTATCAAACATCAAACCAATCCAAATCAAACCACAGAGACCTGTGCACATACAGCAGGGCTGGGATCACAGCCCCTACTAGGAAAAAAACCAGCAGATTCATTCCCAGTTCACAGAGAGCAGCACGGAAAGTGCCAAACTGGGAGTTCATTCTGCACACAAATTAGCTATGTCTATACGTCTCCTATATGTCTCCTATAAATACGTCTATCTCCTAGAAATCAAAAAATACAGAAGTTTGTATTTCAGCAGCCCATAGATGAGATGACAGGAAAGAAAGCTCTTCCTTTAACACAAGGACAATTTCTATGCTTAAAGTGTCTGGAGAGCTCAGCACTGGTTCTTGATCCCTACCCATTCATGCCATTCACCTGAATTACCACTAAAACTAAAAGGGTACCTTCTTTCAGGGTATGGCATAAGGACATGGGCCTGGATTTTGCTGGAGAGGGCTTTCTGGAGCTATTTCACAGAATCATGTTTGTTTTCGGTAAAGGGTCTCCATCTATAAAGGCTAAGTATCACAAAAAATAATTATTCCAAGTTTGGGTTTTTTTTTAAACTTAGCCATAATCAGTGTTTCCCATCTCTCCAAAAGACTTAAGGTTTATATTTATAATGTTAATATAACAGTAGCAACCACAGACACAAGACTCAAATTGTCTGGTATTTTTTTTTCCCCTAGACCTTTACATTCAAGATCAGAAGTAGACGTTTAGAACATACTACAGTTAATAGAATTCATCACTAAAGACCCTTCAAAAAACTTTCTGTGACATCCTTAGCACCACCTCTGAGCTTTTGCACTCTTGCATTGTGACACCTCCAGGAGGCTCTTCTCAACTTTGCCTGCTGTGCATTAGCCCCATCTTGTGGTTTGTTCAGCAGCAGTATGACAGAGAATCTCAACCAAAAGAAAACAAAACTTGCAGGACACCAACTATACCTGTGCTATTGTGAACAAGGAACTTGGTTTAAGGGATTATCAAATTGCCCAGCAGAGCACAGGAGGACAGAAACTCAGGTGGTCTGTAGCAGCAGTGCTGTCTTTAGGCTGCTCAACCTCTGAAGATTTAAACATTCTAGCTTTTCTTTGTCTTTTTATCTTATAGCAACAGAACAAAAAGTAGACCTAGGCCAGGAGAGACTTGTGTGCTCTGGTAGCAACACAGCCCACAGGACTCAGTGGCCCACAGAGCTGTATTCAGCCCCAGAAACAAGACTGCAAGTAAATTGTCTGGATTGTGTCCAAAAGAGCCCACAAGAACTACTTTCAAAACAGAAGGGACTCTATGAACAGGGTGGGTGTGACACAATGGAATGACAGCCAGGTCCAAGCTGGAGCAGAACTTACTTCCAGGGCCATCTTTGATCCTGGGTCCCTCTGACCCTGTCTCTGCAAGGATATTGGCATTAGCATTGTTCTCCATATCCATCGTGTCCAAAGCAGGGTCACTTTCTTCATCAGGGTCAGGGTGGCTGAAGATCCACTCCAGTGCACGCTCCAAGTTATTGTTCTGCCAGTCAAACAATCAAAAGAGCAGCCTTTAACACACTCTCTAACACCACACTGCCTTTGAACAGAGTAAGGATCATGTTTACAGCACTTAAAAATTTTAAGATACCTCTACCTCCCTGGAAAATAGCATTCAGCAAGCACTCTGCAAAATCTTGATATATGGAAAAGAAATAATCCCACAACTAAGACCCACTGCCCCAGGTTCTTATCTTGCAGATACACAGTCTCCAGGCATCCAGCTTATTTTTCAACAGGTAGTAAAAGCAGGTATGTTTTCCTCACTGCCTTCAACACTTTACCATTCTAGTGAAACACACAAAGCACCTTCCCCACTCCAGAGAAGTCAGGCATCCCACACTTTGCCAGGATAGTTCCAGGCTCACCATCCACTAACTGGATTTCTGCACACATTTCAAGGCATCTGAGCACTCACATGCACAAAGCACAGAACATGAAACAGAGCCCCAGTGCTACCAATAACCCAGGAACTCACTGTTGCCTTCAGCGCCTGAATCGCCAGATTCCTTTGGAATCCCATGGAAATGATAATTGCAACCATCTCTTCAGGAGGCTGGTTATCTAACCCTACAGCTCCTAAAGCAGCTGCCCCACTGGAAGCTACTTCTCCAAATGCAGGTATGACCAATGGCTCAGCGAAGTCTGGAACAAACAAACATTCATCAGTTCCTTCTTTTGCCTCACTTAACTGGAAAGTCAACAACAAACACGAACAAACAACACACGGGACCTCAAAAGCAGTCCTGAAATCAATATAAGTTCATTTCACTGGCATCTAAATTCAGACTTAGATGTGTGGAAAGCCTTAAAAACAACAAAATGAATGTGCACTTTACAAAATATCTAGGTGCACGTGCTCATACTGAGCAGACTGGAATAACTCAGCACATTGCAGAAGTGAAACAACTGCAGGAAAGCAGCAAAGATTGATATGGAAGCAATGATGGCATCAGGATAATAGACAACCCAGTGCATAGATGTAAAATGAACTGATTCCATATCTGAAAATGTCTGCTAAACCCAAGTGAAACTCATTCCCCATTTACACAAGCAACACAAAAGCTCATGGTGAAGCGTGAACTCAACCAAATCTGGAGTTTCCTGGCAAGGGAGTACTCAGATGCACTCAGTGCTCAGTCATGAGTCCAGACTTTGCACAGATGAAACACAGGAAGTGGAGAACATCTAGCAGCCCTGTCCATCACTAGACAGCCCAAGTATGGCATGAATGCTCCAGCCTGAGCTAGAGAAGGCTGATATGGAAGGAAAGCATCCAGACCACAGGATTCTTTGTACTTACACTTGGTCACAAGTCAGCTTCCCCCTTAGCAGCACGGACCTAGCCAAAGGGTGGAAACAGAGCTGGCCCACACCAGTGGTGAGGACAGGACTTCTGGTGTAGCTTAGTTTGTTGTCTTCTTCTAGGCAGAGGATACCACATAATGGTCAAGGTCTGCACATCCCAGGAGCAGCTTAGGAAAATTCACTCACACCTCCAGGTTTCCCAGGTGGGGAAGGGGGCTCGTTGTTTCTCTGTCACACATTATAAAATTTCTACTGACTGCCAAAATCCACAACCAGGAGTTGAGTTTAACTTACACCCTCCAGTCACTGACCTGGTTCTTCCATGTGTGCAATGATCCAGTTGAAAGCAACTTCAGCACCCAGGTTGCCTGTATAGTACACAGCTTTCCGACACGCTTCCAAAGGAAAGCCCATCTCTGCCAGCTGCATAACTGAAGACTCATCAATATCTAGGGCTGCAAGAAAGGACCTTCTAAAATATAAAAGTCTCATTTCATCCATTGCATAATATTTCTTATTGTTACTCACGGTGCCATATATTACAGTACATATTGCTTGGATTTGGTTTAGTACTTCAATAAACCCACAGCCACCAGAAAACAGCCCTGTACAAAGCATTACAGTCGTTGTTATGGACTTACTGATAATGTTTTGTCTCAGCAGGGACACAGACCCCCACACAGATCATTAAATCTTGATGAATTCCTACAGGAGTTCATTTATTTTAAAATACCTCAGCACTAGATTTTAAGGGGTGAGGAAATCAGGGGCTGAGCTCATCTAGAGATGGCAGCCAAAACCAAGCCCCTCTCAAAGGCAGGATCTTGCAGGTCAGAGAAATAATAGCTGCCAGATCTGGCAGCCTCTGGATGACAGGGTAAGACAGCTTTATGTGAGATCAGAGAGCAGAGATTGAGAGGCTGAGACCCCCAGGACTGCAAGATCCTCCTGAGAGACAGCAGGCAGAGGAGCAGCTCATATTCTGTCTATACAAACCCTCAGAGTCCTGCACACGTGGAAGTAAACACTGAACAAGCACAGAAATCAGCTTTTGTTTGGAAGCATGCAGAGCAAGGCTTCATGCATCTCTATGAGGAGAGAGAAGCCATTAGCTGACCAAAAGCATAACAATTTTTTAAATAGTAGAAAAATGGGATACGTACACTCCATGAAATGGTTCGTCATGTGATCTGAAAATTAACAATGGAAAAAAAAAACAGGGAAAAGGACATATATGAAGGTTAAGTAGATCCATATGGGTAAAACAATTCTATATTTTTAAACTCATAGAAATATTTGACTTCATGAAGACAGGGCAGTTTCATCCTTACTTCCCTGATGTTTTTGCCATGAATTAGAGCAGGGATATTTCTGCTCAGTAATTGTTTTCCCTAACTCAGTTCAGAGCAAAGTGTCACTGATACCATAAATCAGTAGGAAATAAAGCTGATGGCTGACCTAAGCAAGAATCTTAAAAATAAAGTATCATCACCCATGCATTTACACTAAAACTAGGTCAGTCCATTCAGCCTGAGGGTAAGAAGGTACAGGCCTTTGTGAGGAAGTCACCTAGATAAGGGATGGAATCAAAACCCTGAGAGAATTGAAGTTTGTCATATCCTTGCTCTGCACACAATTTCAGGTACTGGCTTTCTTTCACATACATGCAGAATGGTATTCTGCCACCATTATTATAAATATCCAAGCAAATGGGGGCACTCATGTCATGAGAGCAGCTGCATTACTGGCTTCACATTAAATACTGAGGCACTCAAACTTCAGTCATCTGGGGGAAAGTGCAGCCACCTGGCTCTAAGGTCACACCATAAAACATATACTTGCTATAAACCATTTGATTCTCCAGGGAAACCCAGGGAATAAAGAAGGAGGATATTTAATATTCTTGTTTCTGAACTTTAGCATAAAAGAAACAGTATTTAAGAAAAAAAGAACCAGCATAGCATTTTAATCACTCCTCTTTCTTTCTTCTGCACAAACATTATAGTCAGCTGTTTGCCATCTTCTCCTTGAGACAGAGCTTTTTTCAATGCAGCCCATGTACATCCAGAGATGAGGACTGTGTGTGCAGGCACAGCTGCTAGGGCCTGACAATTCTTGTATTTTTAAAATAAATAGTCTTAGCCTATGCCTGGAAAGCTGTTCTCTTAAACTGTAGTCCTTTGTGTATTAAGCATTGCTGTACTGTGCTGGGCCTGGGAAGTGCACACTGACTTTACTCCAAGGGAGTCATGGACATGCACTGAAGGTTCCCTGGAGAGAGTCAAGGACAGCAACATCAATTATCAAACCTTCTAGGGAAAGGTGTCCCTACCCATGGCAAGGGGGGTGGAACTAGATGATCTTTAAGATCCCTTCCAACTCAAAAAACTCTGTGATTCTATAATGAATCCCCAAAATAGAAAAGGTGGAAGAACTAGGGTTGTCCAGCTGGGAGGAAAAAAAGTTGTGGGGTGTTGTAACAGTCTTCAGTTACAGAAGTAATTTGTAATTTTTTGTTCATAGTTGCAAACAGTGAAGATTAAAGAGAATCCCCGTGTGCTGGAAGGAAAGGGGAATACAAGGGAGAGTAAGTCAGTAAATACCTTTTGGGTCATCAGGAATGACAATGGGAGGAGCAATGTCTGGGAGTTCCTCTTCTCCTGGCTGGAGCCCCCTGGCCCGAAGGTGACTGATATCCAGGAAATCTGGCATGTCAATAGAAACATCTACAAGGGCAGAGAAATGGGCTAAGCTTGTGCAGCCAACAAAACAGCCTTATGGTGCAACCTACCCCTTCAGAGAGGGAACTGGTACTCAAGGTACAGGAACAGTCAGGATTCTCCTTCTGAAAAGAACTCTTGGAGAAATTTGGAATGCCAAAGCACAATTTAACTAGCTCAGATGACATGAAACTGTGTTTTAGCTCCACAGACGTGATGGATTGGTTAAATTTATTGTAAAAGGGAAGAAGGTTCAGTTAGGATCTTCACAGTACAAACTTAAGACTTGAGTCAGGTCCTCAGGTGTGCACATCTTATTAATTATCTGGGATAGAAAGGTAAATAAAACAAACACATACCAAGCTTTTTGGGTATCCAGTCAAGGCCAAAGGTGAATTTCTTTATCTGCACCACTAAATACTCAGGAAAGGAAGCAAAACGGGAAGTCCTGGGAAGGACAAGAAACACAAGTCATTGAAAGCAGGCAACAGAATCCCCAGCAGCACAGATCCCAGTACCTCGTGCACACTGAGATGAGCTATTGCTGGTTGATACCAAGGATCTAATCCTACAAGCATTTAAAGTTCAAGCTCTCAACAGAGTGCGTTGCTTCTTGGAGCCTGACCATTGAGAACAATTAATTTCCTGCTCAGTTCATCATTACAGCTCTTGCAAGGCTTGGTCTGCACATCACATTGATGAGCCCCAACACTAATGTAATGCCAGAGCTCACTGTGCATTTGTGTGTTTCTCTCTGCACCACATCCAAGTAGCAAGATAAGCACAGAGCACAGTTTTTAACAAGCAGCCAGACACACACTTACTTAACTCCTGCAGATTTTGCTTGGAGGGCACTGCTCCAGAAATCCTCTACGTTGCTTGGTTCAGAAAAGGCCTGCAGACAAGCACTAAATGGGATCTTGGCACGGACCAGCTCTGGCAGAGGTCTCCTTGCAGCTTCTGCTTCTCGCCTCTTCAATTCATAGGCAATTAATTCATCTGAGAAATACACACAACACTAGAAGCTAATGAACATTGTCATGGTTATGTGTTCCTCATCAGGCTTATTTTTGCAAGTTTTAGAAATGCAAAAACCTAATTAGCAATAAAAGTTTTACATACATTTAACTAGACATCAAATTGTTTTGTCTGCGCTGGGATCAGGAGCTACATTTACAGTCACATCTCTGAGGTTTCTGTTCATGGTGAAAACACAGAACTGGAAATACCAGGACAAAGGCAATGAAAATTTTGCCATGACAGCCAAAATCCTGTGTGAGCAGTAATGCCACACAGCCATTTTATCAGAGCTCAATCTGAGTTGGAGAGTTATTGCTGTCCATCTGTGTCATCTGACTTTTTAGACAGGCCAGGATTATGTATGATCTAGAAAAAGTCTTGACACTGGTAAGCTGAGCAGTGCCATATGGTAAATTCACAAACTAATCTGTCTCCTGAGTCATTACCTGGAAATAACATGTTCTTTTATAAGCAACAGAGTCAGCTCTGAAACTGATGAACAAAGAATGAAAAGTTCTCCAAAACTTCATGTCCAGTGCAAGGAGTTGTAGGCTGGGTAAAAAGTAGGTAGAATTCTCTGCCTTGTGGTATTTCATAGGATCTCATCAAACAATCAAAATAGAACCTTCTGGTTTTAAAATATTTTAAATGTTCAGATTAGGTAGGAAATCAGAGGCACATCTCCCTTCATGTTCCTGTGATGCCCTCTTCACTTCTACTTCAAGCATACATTTATTATGTTTTTCTGCAAGGCTCTTCACCACTGACTGCAGATGTAACCACAACTTGTCAGTGCCTCCCTCCTGCTCCCAAGTCTTCAAGCCTCCTTGGCCATTTTCTCCTTTAAAAACAAGGATGCTTTTCGCAGGCATGAGAAAATACAGTCCTGCTTATTAAATCAACATCCAACACTTCATCCTCCCTCCCTCCTCCCCTAAAGCCCAGAACATCCAAATTGTGTATTTTAGATTTATAGATGACAAACTACCCTATACACCTATTCTCTATTACCACATGCAATCTTATAACCTGCTCCTAAAGAACAGAAAGCAGATTTGGGGTTTTGGTTTCAGTTTTTCTTTGTGAGTGTGTGTTTTTAAAATATATTAATTAGCTAGTATGTTCAATTCATTTTTATAATGAAGAAGTTTTCACAAACTGTTTCACTGTCCAGGATGAAGGGGATTCAGTGCTGGTGGGGATCTCTGGGCACAATGTGGCACATCCCTGGGTCAAGCAGAGCAGTTTGCTCCTTTACCTTTGTTTGTTGCTGCCTCCATGGCCACAGGGAGCTGCATGATGTAGTCCACCCTCTCCGTGTAGCGCACCTTCCTGGACTGGCAGCACTGCGTGCGCTCCTCCACCAGGAACCGGAAAACATCGCTGGGGTTCTCTGAACCCACAGGGTTCCTCTGAAAGGAACAGCACACCAAATCACTTCTGTGCCTGTTGGAACCCAGAACTTTCTGTGCTGACAGACACTGACCCCCAAGAGAACACTGCATTTTAGCGAAGCCTGAAGCCGTAGAGAAAGCTTCCAAAACTGAATGATAGAACTGAGATTATCAGTGTGTAGTTTGGATAGAAGTGTGTAATATCACATAGTAGAAAACCTAGAGTTTAAGGTTTTAGAATGTAGTAATATGTATAAAGCAAAGTGAAAGTTTTAAAGCAGAAGCTAGTCCTTCTTCTTTACCTTCTTTTTCACCTTCTTCTTCATAGGCTTAAGTAGTATTGGGTAATTGGATAAAAAAGTCCTCCTTGCGGAGCATGAGGAGTTATTAGCTTAGAAGTAAAAATATTTTAGGTGCAATTTCTTAATTAGACAGTTTATCCTTAAAAAGCCTTGCAGAGAAAAAGATACAACTTCATTTTTACCTTGTTAGAGAGAAGTACTGTAAAACTCACAACTTGCAAGACTATAATATAGATAAGGACTAATAAACACCTTAAGTCCAAACAAGAAATACCACCTCGCAATTTAATCCGAATCTTAGCAAAGAAGTAAAAGATTCGATGTGTGGTGATCACTAAAATGACCAGAAGACCCAAAGGCTGCTGGTTGTTTTAAGGCAAGCACAAAGACACTGATCAGGCAGCTCAGCTCACACTGGATTGTGTGCAGAGCTCTGGCACCTAGAGAGAAAACCACCAAAATCCACAATTTCTGCACTCACAGCAGCATCTTTCTACACACAGAACTTGCAGGGTATGTACCCCAAGAACCTGACTGAGTCAAGGTGAACAGAAGATAGGAAGGTGGCATGTTACAGTAAAGACAGAAAGCTCAGATAAATAACATGGAGCATCCTCTCAGCAAATAGAATTGCTCCTACCACTCTGAATATGCACTGAAACAGAGCAAGCAACTTGTAGTTCATTATCCAGATGGGAATGTCATGCAAATAATATACCTCCTCTTTGTTGTTCATGTTAATGCCCCTTATCAGGCAAGAAACAGAAAAGTCTCTTCTAACCACCCTATAATCAGTACATGCATTTAGGGATGTGGAACATTATGCATACAAATGTGAGTAACTTCATCTAGAGACTGAACACATGAATAAATAGCCTTGATTCTTGGGGAAAATGGGAAAACGAGGGAGGAAGGGTAGACAAGAAATGCTTTACATCACAACTGCATGTATTTGTAAATTCCTTTTCAAAAAGACAGCATTAAAATTCACAGTATGATTCCTTTACACACAGCACTGAGCTGGAGCTTGGTGGAACTAAAGCTGTTTACAGAAATATTCCACTGACAAACAGCCACTCTGCTTTCAGCAGGGGAATCCTTCCTCCCATGATTCAATACCATACAGCTGGGATTTGTAAAACAGCTGGACAGGGTAATTAATTTGCTCCCAACAATTATATGGATTTGGAACAATAACAATAATAATCAAAATACCCAATTCATTAATATTCCATGGGACACTTCAATATGGTAAACAGGAAAAGCAATTTAAAAGGTCACATATGTTTATGAAACTTATGGCCTGTACAGTGAAGCTTGACCTCTTCATATTTGTTAGCAGCACCACTGGCCCTGTTCATGGTCATGCAAGAGTCTGAAGTAAAGAAGAATTAAGAAAGCAAATGTTTCTAAAACAAAACACATTGTAATTAGTCCCACCTTCTACATATCTAAGGCTAAAAATAATATAACTAAAATATGAGCCACTCATGTAACAGTTTTGCCTTCATTGTCTCATATAACCAGAAAAAGAAGCAGCAATTCCAGTTTTCTCACCTCTACTAGATTTATAAGATGTAGGAAAAATTCCTGTGCGTCTTGTTGTCTATTAGAGGAAAATTCTGGGTGGCCTTTACTTATAAAAGCCTTGAACATTCGAGGAGATATTCCATTGTGTTGAGGCTAAATAAAAGAGAGAAAAACCATTTAAAAAGGGATTTTTAGTCAATCATGAACCAAGTATCTCAAAGTTACTCCACTAAATCTATCTGTGGCCCATTTCTGGCACTGGAGGAATGATAGCTTCCATTTCACCTATTTTTCCATTTTAATAAATATGGGAAGGGTCCTGAAACAAGATTTGAGGGAGTTTTAGAATATGTTTTATGGCTTAGTTCCTACAGATCTCACTCTACCTGTCCTTTGGCAATTGGCATTTTAGAGATTACTGGAGGTTTTTAAAGGTTAGTAGTTTTCAGAAAGGCTGAAATCCTACATTGTTATATAACATTTGATATGCTTTCAGAACCCTGTGCCAGAGCACTGAAGCACTTTGGTGTGTCAGCTGGCAGCTTTCCTCAGGACAAAAACCTTTCCAGAGAGCTGTACAGAACCAAGCAGAGAACAACTAATGTGTGCAGCATGCATTCCCAGGTGAGTTGTTAAGAGCAGACATGAATTTGCAATTTGCAGGTGTTGGTCATGTGAAAAACCATAACTTACTGCCTTTGGCCATTCAGTTACATCAGGAGCAAACTGCCCTAAATTAGGAAATCTCTGGCTTCCAAGACAGTCCTGGTTTTGACTTTCTAATCCTTTTTACCACTTTAAGAACCTCTCCAACCATTCCAGATCCTCAAGACAACTCTAGCTGTTATGCCTTTCAAATAACATTTTTGAAGGGGTCAGAAGCTATTACTCAGATTTGCCCTCACCATCCATGAAACCAAATAATTTTCTGGACAATCCAAGCAAAAGTACAACCTTTAGGAGCACTCAGAGGCTGTTAAAAACTCAGCCAGTTTCATTCCTTACTACACTTGCACTGTCATATGAATATAAAAATAGAATAAGCAGCATGAAATGGAGGCCATATAAAATACTGGAAGAGTAAATTTTTTTCTTTGTTTTACCAGGGTGCAGTATTCCTAGTCCCACTGAAATCAGAAGCAGATTTTCATTTTTAAATGCTTTTTCCATTTTTGGCAGTACACCACCAACCACATCACGCCAAGATGATCCTTAAAGGCTCCCATCAAAAGACAGAGTCTCTATGGCTTGCACAGAGAGATGTTCTGGGCATTTCTGCATCCTGGGTTATGTATTGCTTCAGTGTCCTCAACTGCCTTTCATCAAAACTAGGACTGGGGAGAGAAGTGCACAAAGCACAATAACTTTACTTCACATTATAACTTCTTCCTATGCCAGAAGCAAGAATGTGGCACACTGCTGTATAATGCAGTGAGTTTGGAATCAAGCCTTGCTTCCACCTCTACACTTTGTACTCAGCCACTTGAGCAGGAAGAAGAGGAGCATGCCATGTGTGACAGTCTGCAAAAAAAAAGGATTGAATCTTGCAATCTCACCTCAGGGACAATAAAAGGGAAAAAAAAAACCAAACAAACCCAGAAGAAATGTTAAAGCTCAAAGCAGAAAATCAAGCCCTGGCTGATGAGCCTTTAGGCATTCAGCCTCTTTTTAATCCTAAAGTGGGTCCAAGGAAAATGCTGCCATTTCCAGGCTAAACTTCTGTGGTAAAAAATTTCAACTCCACAGCACCACGAATATTTACTGAATACCTGGCATACTCTCCCCATCAACAGTTTCAAAACAGTTTATCTAAATATAGATTGTGCTGGACCACTGCAGATCTCATATGAATGCTTTTACAGGCAACAACTCCCCAAAACTTTGGATGAATTCCAAAGGCTCAGAAAGATTGAGAACTTCTTTGCATGTAGAAGGGGAAAAAAAAGTAAAGGAATAAAAGTAAAATTAATAATTGATATTATAGACACAAAGCAGAAGCACTTAAAAACATTTAAGGTCTAAAATGCTAAGCAAAGAAAAGAAAAAAAAAAAGCATCCTCAACCTGAAAAAACATAGATTTGTATTACAAGAGAGAAGAAATAGAGAAAATATCTATACCTGACTTTTTCTGTAAATAAATCATCAGTACAACAAGCAAAAAAAAAGCTGTAAAAGCTGTTTCAAATCCTAATATATGCTCTGAATTGCTTGATAAGGATGCTTCATGCATGCAACTTCAGCTTCATTAAACTGAACTAATGAACACAAGTTAAATGTCAGTAGATGCCTACTACAACCTGACAGAGTTTTATACCATCTGTCATTAAAGAGTTCTCAATATCTCATCTCATGGTGGCTGCTGAGCTAAACATGGAGGTGCAGCTTTATTCCAAGGATTCAGATCCCTGAACTTCTAGCACAGTATTTTCCAGTCACATCCTGTATGTGTTTAGGAAAGCAGGTCAGTCAGTATACATAATTCAATGAATGGAGTGTGCTGAAATCTGTGCCACTGTTCCTTTGTCCCAGTGCAGTGCTGATTATCCTTGAACTTCATTTAATGGGAACAAGCAGGATTCATTTGCTGCTCCAAAGCAATGAATTGTCACTGTACAAAGCAATTGTTTGGGAGACCCACGACTTCCAGATCATGCAAACCACTCTGTACCAGATGTTCTGTCTGTCCAAAATCTTACTGGCATTCTGATTTCAGGAGAAATTCCTATGTCAATAATTGATACATGAAGGTAGAAGAAAATATCTATTTCTGTGGCAACCACCACCATCCCTCTGTGGCAGAAGCATGCATTACTCCTGTGGCTCTGCATGGCCCCTCCATCTCCAAAGCCCCCAGCACCACCTAATCTTCATTACCTTCTCCTGAAATCAAGTGCAGTACTGTCAGACACTTCCTGGAAACAATTCTTTAGCTCTTTATAGTTCTTTCAGAAATTTAAAGAGGGTTTAGAAGTTTGCCTCCAGGACTCTGCATAGCATTGTTGTTGTTGTTGTTCCTCAGAGAAGATAAACACTGGTTGCGAGCTGTGTGAACATTTGCACTCATCAGTGGAGCAGCAGAGCACCTTATCAGCAGAACCAGTGCTTGCTTTGATGCACTGCACAAATAGTGCCTGACTAATTTATCACTGACTTAGTAATCTTCACATTCCACCTTGATAAACATCCCATCCATGCTGGACCCACACGTGTTCCTCAATGCCCAGCACCTGTTCCCCTTTCTCAGGATATCACTTGTACCTAGTTACCAGTGGCTGTACAAACTCAGGCAAATACCTTGTGTTCTTCTTTCATCACCTGCTCAATGAGCTCAGATTTCATGGGTGGCTTAGAGTATTGGCCTGAAAGGAGGCCGTGTCCCAGTTTGGCCCTGTAAGGAAGAAAGTGGAGGGGTGGAAACAAACATGTGAGAAAAACAGAAAAGAAGACTTACTTCAAACAAAAAAAAATGAAGTTTACTGCTTTTGACTCCTTGATGAACCATCATTACCTGCAACTAAGTGGTCAAATCTCAATCTCCCTGTGCCATATCTCACTTCTGAGCTCATGAAAAGGTGTTCTTTTGCTCTGCCATTAAATCATTTAGATTTTATTTAACCTGACCAAGTAAATAACTGAGAAATGTCACTTACATCTGAGTATTGAAATCTTGTGTTGGATCAAGAGGGGAGTAGTCAAATATTCGTGGAAGGTTTCCCACATACCTGGGCAGCAAGAACAAAGCAGAAACATTCAAATATTGCAGCTTAGTGATTCAATCTATCCCCAATGTGTGCTTCTGTCATGCAAAAATAATAGTAAAGAAATAAAGAAATGGACATTGAGGTTTTACTTGGAAGCTCCTAGCTATAAAGAATATGGCTGTGTTGTTCATCTGGAATTTACATTCTATTCCTTAAACTTGGAAAAGCTGCAGGATGGTGTTGGTCAAAACCAGAGCTGAGTTGAGAACCAGTGTACTTTTTACTCCCAATCAACATAACCAAGTAAACTCAGGTTTGTATCACGACAGAAATATGCAAAAAGAACGTTTCAATTGGGTTTCACAAGAAAAGCAATTCTGATAACACTGAGGGAAACATTGTTCTAGCCAGCCTGTTGGATAGTGCAGCATTCAGCAGCACTCTCTGAGCATTGGCTGCCCTTGAGCACAGGACAAAACAGGCTGGGCAGGTATGGCCGTGGTGCTGGTCCCTCTCTCATCAAAGGTCTCCACTATTTTGATGACACTAAGTCCTCCAGGTAACTCCCAGGACCATGCTGTGGAAAATAATCCTCCTTAGCAAAGTCCACTTTGATATTTTTCAGCGGTGGAGGTAGAAGAGCTGGCATTGAATCTACAGACTGTACTCCATATGGCTAACAAAGAAAATAAACAGAAGTTTTCTCCCTCTTCTCCAGAATGTAATTTGTAACATGAAAACCTGGGAGATTTTCCAAAACCTAAAAGCTTCACTTCCAGCACATACACTACTGCTGCTTTGGAAGGAAAGGGCATTCAGAATTTTATTTCAAATAATGCACTGTCCTTTATAAAAAGGCTTCTCTCCTTGGAGTGATGTGTTCAGGAGTATTTCTTAT
Organism: Vidua chalybeata; assembly: GCF_026979565.1. NCBI lineage: Eukaryota > Metazoa > Chordata > Aves > Passeriformes > Viduidae > Vidua > Vidua chalybeata. The sequence continues at coordinate 7,084,079 of NC_071539.1, read as the reverse complement.
TTTTCTGTGGTGCTTTTGTCCTTTTACTCTTTTAATTATTCAGTGGAAGAATACATTTACACTATTCTTGTCATTTTTTTTTTTAATTTTAATTAAAATGTACCTCTGATAGTTCCTCCCCTTAGCCAGACCTGCATGCAACAGGTGCAGTGTTTTTCACTAGCATGGATCAATATCAACATGTCTGTGCCAGTTTTTGGCACAAATCACACAGAATGACTCCTGGCACGGGCCAGTACAAACCCCCTAGTGTGATACTGATGATACCCAGGTAGGCAGAGATATCTGCATCTCTATATAAAAAGCAAAGACTGAGACATCAAATTTCCAAGGTGGCAAATGATTTCCCACCACTGAAGCTGAGACAGTAAGTTTTTATTTTGAAGGCAGATTGGCTTTTGTGTTCTAGCCTTTTCCAGAACAGACCAAAACAATCACTAAATCCTTCAAGCAGCCACTGAACTGACTAAAAGAGACCTGCCTGCAGGCGAGACAAAAATGAAATCACCATTTTTCTTAGAAAAAAAACAAACTGACAAATGCAACAGCCAGTGACAAGAAGCAGTTTGGAATTACTTACGCTCGCTGGAACTCTGGGATGCTGAAAATGGCTTGCATGACAGCATTGAGGTAGCAGCTATTTCCCAGGTTCTTCATGCCAGTGTATCCTGGGCCATACATGGGCTTCAGTTTCACACCAGCTTCCTGAATCACTTCCCATTCCGAGACTCTTGGCTTTATGTCATTATCTCTTAGCCCATTCTCTGTCTGAAAGCAACAAGATTTTCATCTTAGTCTCTTTAACTTCTGCCACAATTATGCTGCTGCCATCAGCACCACCAATTTGTGAGCTATACTCCAAGAAACGAAGAGCCAAAGCAATAGGCAAGGGTGTTGTTCTGTTTTTTTTAAAAGCTTTTTATACTTACTGATGTTTACATATTTTTATTGGAGTTTCTCACGCATGTTTATGTAAGTAATGATTGTTTTGTATTTTTCTTTGTAAGAGGAGAGAATTGATAGACTGTTAGTTTGACTAGTGTGGTTAGAGAGGTAGTAATTTCGTCCTGCAATCCACTGTCACTTTTAGGATTCTATATATTGCGAGGTCAGAAAGAAAGTTATCTTCCTTTTGCTCTTTTACACCTTGAGTAAATGTGTGAGTTATTTCGTGTCGTAGTGCGACACAAGGGGAGGTAAATCCTGCATGTAGGGGAAGATGAGGGTCAGAAAGGCAGCAGTTTGTTCCTCCAATACACCCTTAGCTCTCTAGCACAGCCACTGGCACTGAGTGCTCCCAGTCCTGACCTCAGTCCCAGCTGGGAGCTTCTCTTCTCTCAGGCCTGTGACCTCAAGCCTCAGCACCAAACACTGCATTTTTTCAGGTTTCCTATTCCATTTGTAATGGTCAGGAATAGCTGCTGCTGTAGAAGCTGCTCGTAACAAATAAACCACATGAAAAGCTGCAGATCCAAGAACTCTTCTCTTCTTTTCAAATGGTAACAGCCAATAATTTGTGACACTGAAGTTTCTCCCCTTTACAGTCAGCCTTCAGCCTGTAGGTGCAGGTCACCATAGGGTCATTTACTGCTGGCACTGCTCTGTCACTTCTCAAAGAATTGTACAGACCAAAGACCAGAGGTGAAACCTTTGCAACAGCTAAGACTAGGTTTTCAAGGCTTCTGAATAAAACAGGCTTTCCAAAATGATTTGGATAAAAGAAAATTTTTATTCATGATCCTGGCAAGGACATTAGTATACCAAAAATATTATTAGTATCATGAAGACTTCTGAAAACACAGTTTAATTCTTCTCTAGCATTTCAATTATTCTCACCACTTGGACAATGAAATACACTTAACCAGTAGCAGTTTTGTTCCTTTTTAATATTTTCTTGTTCTCCAGGTAATGGTACTAGGTTATATGCTTGGGTTAAAAAAACCAAAAAACAACAAACCAAACCAAACAATAAACCAACAAAACCACAGAAACCACAACTGCCTTTACAAACATATCCTATTCTAATTTCCTACACCATTTAAAGAGAACTGGAATCAACATCCACTAAAACACAAGTTATTAAAAGCACTTTACTAACATAGACACACACAGAGAATCCTTTTTCCCCAGTCCCTTCATAGGATGTCATGCCTTTGATCATGCTGTTTTCTAGACCTGAGAGAATGTATTTTTCTCATTTTCTGATGTGTTTATTGACAAAATCTAAACTGAAATTTACATAAATAACTTTCAGCCACTTTTTAACTTATCCATTGCTTAGTTTCTTTTTGCTTATGAATTGTATCTGTTCACACATGCAATAGGCTTTCCTTCACTCACTGTAATTAAATATTCCAGACATTCTTCTCTAATTGAAGGAGGTTTTTCATTTTGAAGACAAATAGTACATCACACAGGGAAAGTGAAAAATATAAACTAAAGACGATGAGGTACCTCTTTCAGAAGGGAATTTCTGGATTTGAGAGCAATGATTTACTCAGAACTCTGACAGTAACCCCCAAATTAGCTGGCTGAACTTTACAAAACTGGATACTGTCATAACAGTCTGAAGGAATCACAAATAAGCTACAGGTGTCATTCTTCTCCTGTTTCTCTCCCACCCCCAAGTGAACAAAGAAGTGAACAAGCTAAATAAAAGATGGATTTCCTACCACTTGCATCTGCAGCATATCAATTCCAAAGTGTGCCAAATGTTTTGCTATATGTGGATCTAAAACCGGCTCCTCTTCATCAAAGGAATAGACATCTGCAAAAGCAGAGAGAAACCAGTGAGCCCCAGTATCAAATGTTATCCCTTCTCCTTGTTTACCAACACTGCACTCTCAGCATAGGGCTGCCCATACAAAATGCCTTGTTCATATTCTCCAAGTTTGGTGCACAGACAAACACATAGCTCAGTAAATATCTTAACACCATCACCTCAAGCACTTTCCTCAAAAGAAATTATATGCCTCCACAGTATTAAAACCTAAAAACATTTATAGGGATCATAGTATTCCCTCTCCCCAAAATAAGAAATTTGTAGGGAAAGCAAGGAATAGGGCATGCAAAGTTCTCAGATATGTAGCCAGCCCACATTTTGAACATGACAACAAGAGATGATAAATTTTTGTAGAGCTACTAGATACAGACAGATCCATTAAAGCTGTGAGTATATCACACCAGCTCAATACTGACAATAGTATTTTAATTTTTAGTACAGTTTAAGAAATCCACTTTTGCCCTTTTCACACAGAGATGCAGGAAGAACAGAGAAATTCTTTATTAGAATAAAGAGGGCTTTTTTGGATTACACACCACTGGGCTGGACTTCCAAGATTAATCTAACCTTGTGGTTAGGGAGAAAAGCTAAGTGAGGTGCCTTGCTTTATTGTACAGGAGATTTAGATTTCAGTTCTCTATGACAGGCCTTTATAGCCTTAAGTAAAAGATCATAAACATTCTGGCAGGGCAAAGTTCAGATTGTAAAGGGAAGGAGTATGTCTAATGATGACATTTTCAATATGAAACCAAGTTTAATAAATCCAAAAGAAGGACAAAAATATTGAGAGTAAGAACATTCTTTTTTAGAGTTCACCTATCAAGTCGTGTAATGGCACTGAGTTCAGAGCAGGTTTCACCTACGTGAACAAATAACAATAAAGCTGTAGGCATTATGAAAGGCTAGAAGTCATACAACATGCACTTGTAATACTTGAACAGGCTTTCCATCTTTTCTCTCATGAGGTCTCTACCTCTGTAGCTAATGACTGCTTTGGTGTGTCCTCATACCAAAATCCAGAACCCCTGTGCCAGGCTCCCTGCATTTCTCTCAGGCAAGTTCCCTTCATGCCCAGCAGTTTCTCACAGTGACCTTGCTCCATAAGACCAGACCTAGGCTGACAGAGAAAGCTTAGCCAGGAGAAAGGAAGAGAAGCAAACACTGGAGGAGATAGCAGGAGCACAGATAAAGGCTGTTCACAGCACAGATGTCACTTCTGGAGCTCCTCACCCCAGTCTCTCCTGGCAGCTGCAGACCCTGGCTCTAGCTCAGCCCATCCCCTTCAACAAAAGGCATTCTCTTTGAGGTCTGCTAGTACCAAACCCACACTGAAATGACAGATTGAAGGTTAGCCAAGAACTCAAACACTAACTTTTAACATTGACCAGCCCTATGGAAAACCTCTCTGGGCAGGGAGCTGGCTTTGAGCTGTGCTGCCAGCTGCTGACCAGCCAGCAGATGCCCCACTAACACTGGTGCCCGTGACCTCTGTGGCATGTGTGTGGCTGTGGCTGCCCATCTGCTGGAATTCCACTGTGTGCTAGCAAATGCATCCAGAAGACACGACTGTCCATCCACACACATGGCAGCACAACGTTCCCATAGCATTCTGGTGAGGTCACAGCACAGCCAGATGATCCCAAAAACTTCAAACCCCCGATGGAGTGAGATTACACAGCAACTGAGCTTGGGTGACTGCTTTCAGTGTGGAAGCTTTTGATATTGTTTTCCCTCTGCTCTGGCAACTGCAGAGAGCAAATCAGCTGGAACTACTGGCCCAGAGCAGCAGAAGTGGAGCACGAGACTAATATTGTGCTCAAGCCCAGCTCGTGCCTTCAGAGCTTTCTGCTGTGTAGCTTAAATTCATGGGAAAAAGACAGAATTCACTTGTTTAAAAAGATCAAAGACAGACTATAAGAGGTGCCAAACACAGGTGTGCAATGCTGTCATACAGACTGTGGTAGATGAGGAACGTAGACAAGTCAGCAAATGTGACACGCAAGAACCTGGTGTCATTAGAGTGAGAAAGGGGAAAAAGGGAGGAGGGGAAGGGGGGAAAAAACGCACCAAGATAAATCTGAGACGGCAACAAAGATTATTAAACAGATTTTAAAATCATAGAATATGCTGAGTTGGAAGGGACCCATCAGTATCATCCAGTCCAACTCCTGGCTCTGTGCAGGACGCACAAAGAATTCCACCATGGGTCTGAAATACATCCCACCATTGCCCAAATTCATCTTGAACTTGTGCTATATAGCTTGGTGCTATAACCAGTTCCCTGGGGAGATTTTTCCAGTACCCAACCATCCCCTGGGTGGAAAACGTCTTCCTGATAACAGTATTTTCCTGATAATAGTCTTTATGATTCATATTATTTTAAGAAAATAAAAATGTCAATGCTACTTGACCTCATTCTCTTCCACAGCTCAAGATTTACACCTGTTCTGACTGTGCAGACATCTCTCCTTAGATGGTAAAAGGCAATGGTAACACTGTCCCTAAAGAAAGAAGTGGCTCAGGATCCCCCCAAAAGTATCCAACAACTGCTAAGATCAGCACCCACAAAGCAACTCCTTCCAGCACTGATCACAAGGGGTTTGCCACTGCCAGTGCCCAATTCCATGCCCCAGTCTATTCCTCACAGCAACCTCACAGTGACTGGAAATTAAATCCAGTGGCACTGGCAAGAGGGGCAGCAGGCAGCACAGTCTGCCCAGGGCTCAGCCTGCTGAGGCAAACAACTCTTCTGACTCCCTGCTGGAAAGGACTCCTTGTCCTGTGCAAGGTACAAGAGTGGAAGAGAAGCTTGGTTCAGTCTCTGCCCTGATCCCAGGTGTGTCTGCTGACAGAACACTACAAAATGGGGCTAACACCTCAGGAACCTTTCACAGTGTGCACAGCACAGATTTCTCAGGGCAAGACAAAGAGCTCTCCTCTGTGTACACATGGGGTGAGTGTCAGTGGAATACTGGCACCACCTCCTTCTCCTTCCTACTGCTGTGGAAAAGGAATAAATTATGTCAGGGCAGGGACCAGTGATTATTACTCCTGTACCATCACCTCTTCACCTTTAACCCAGGGAAGCAGAAAACAGACAGATTTTGTGTCACCATCAGCCACAGAGCCTCTTTCCTGAAGCTCATCTATCACCCAGCCCCACTGAGGGGTTATGTGTACTACAGAAATATAGTTCACAGACAGAATAATTACTGAAAAGGAACAAGGAAGGTTGGGGGAGGGAAGACTTTTCTATAGGGAAACCAAGTAAACATCATCCAGAAGAACAAAGGTCTGTGGAGAACAGCTGGTGCCTCTCATTCAGAGGGAAGGATGACAGCCTGTCCTTTGTTATCCCAAAGGCCACATAAGAGAGGAAGCAGCTGATCAGTGGGAGGCACAAGGACAGAAGCCATAAGGAAACAAGTATTGCTGCTAAAGATGGGAAAGAAAAGGAAAAATTCTGAAAAAAAACCACTACAGAATATCCTGTTTGTTTTGTAGATGCAGTTCAAAGCTACAGCTGGGCAAATCCTAAACACCTTCAATAACTGAGAGATTTGGATAGAAATCATCCAAGGCCAGGCTCATGCAAGGAAATAACATTCCATCTGGGAGAGAAAAAAATGGTTTTTGCTTAGTGTTTCTGTGGCACAGCTGGTTGAATCTGACTACAGTTGCCTTTCCTCAACACTGAATAGGACTCAGAAAAGCTCTCAACTGATGCTTGTTAAAAAATGGGGCTGCTCTAAACAGCAATTTTTCATCTCTGTAGTCATAAGCACTAAAGCCAAAATATAATCATGCTATGTGTTCTTCCATTTTTACTTCTCCATGCAGCTGCAACAAAAGATCTCTTTGCTTATGACTTTTTCAGCTCCTCATGTTTTTATTCCATTTAATCCTCACACACCATAATCCCCTCTGCAGCAACACTGCAGAACATCCCACTTGGAGAATATGCAAACAAGGATACAGCTACAGCTTTTTTCCCCTCTCAAGATCATCACACATTTTTACAAACGAGCATCACAGCAGCCCCATGAAGATGAGTGTTCATTAGACTGTTTCAGCAGCAGTTCATTCAACAAGGAAAAAGGAGTTTCCACTATGATTAAAAAACCCATACATGCTGTTACAAACAGACCTCTAAATTTAAAAAGCTCATTACCCTGTTGTTGTTCCTTTGTTACAAAAAATTGAACCATTTGTCCTAGGAAATGTAGCAGAACTAAAAAATATTGTTTCTCCAGTGTCTGTTGTTTCAGACTAATACCATTCTTATGTTATAAGCCTAGTATTATGCAAACACGCCAAAAATATTTATAGAAAATATAAAATGAGCAGATAAAATAGGTATGGGCTTTCTCAGAATGGAGTGTGTGTCACTCCCCTCAACCCTGATCAACATCACAGACTCACAGAGTTTCACACTCTCAAACACTTGCACTAGAAGCACAAACCCAGCTGGTAACAGACACACACTGCCAGCCTCCTGCACAGAAGGAACCTCATCTCAGAGCTGACCTGCTCCATCAGGAGTGATGGTTCCCAGCTTCACTGCCAGGGGATAGCCTGTCTCCCTGTAGTGCTCCATGGCGTGCCCGTTGCCCCCGCTGCCGTCGAAGAACCACTTCCCGCAGAGCACGGAGCCGTCGCTCAGGTTCAGCCACAGGTTCTCCCGCAGGTCACACCTGGAGCACTTCCAACCACTGCCAGACAAAACAGGGAGAAATAGCAGCAATATGTAAGGCAGGAGGCAGCTCTGTGTCTCCCATTATGGCAGGTCAAACCAACCCACACGCCCAGAGCCACGCAAGGGAACCGTGGGCTGAGTTCCTGCCTTTAGCTCAGTTATCCTGGACTGAATTAGAGAGCCTACGATGAACAAACCTTGTTGCCCTCACCTGGGGGGAATTCTAACACCATTGTCCAACTGTACAAGTGTTTTAGCATGTTTAGATGCCTGCAGCTCTTCTTCCCAGGAGTCAGGTTCCTGCTTCCTGTAGGGTGATTTTGCACTGAGCAGTGCATCACAAGCTATCGTCACCTGGAAGACAAATGGATGTCAGTCAAAGCCTGACACGACTCAGTGACTGGACAGAACCTGGCATTCAGCCTATTGCTAACCACATACAGAACTGCTTATCAGTAAGACTATTTATATACTCAAATATGCATCTAATCTTTTAAACTGTCGTCATTATTTTAGCAGGAGAGTAAGCACGTGTGCTATGTGAGCTTTCCTAGGACAGGCTGGCACCATAATAAGGGAAGAAATACAAGAGATAGAAGGAAATCCAAAAAACAAAGGCAAAGATCACTTTTAAAAATGACTGAGGTAAAGAATAAGTTTTATGTCCAAACAAGCACTGCACATAAGAAAATAAGGCAACATCTTGACAAAAACAGAAACAGGAGACAATTCCTACAACCGCTTCCACACACTCACTGACCAGTGCTGGTAGCTCTTCTATGTTGGGTAATGAGATTTCATAGTGATCAGGAAAGATAACAAGTTTTGCTTCATCCTCATATTCAAAGTCATCACTGTTGAGATCACTGCTTATCTCCAGATCTAGAAAACAAGATGGGCAATGTTAGAAGATTGTCCCATGATCAAGGTTCCAAAACTGTGACAGGGGTACCACTATAAACATTGCTTGCCTGGCATCATTCAGCAGTTTCTCTAGCTAGAAATATTTGTGAAACCCTGATCCAAACTGAAATCTCACCATCCTTCAAGAGAATGTTCTGAGTACCAAAATCTCCACTTAATGCCATCCCCAATCACAGGTAGGGTTGGTTTGGCCTCTCTGCAAGTAGTGCACTGTTGCAGACATTGCACTCTGCAAAGCAGCAGACAAAATTCTGCTCCTTTTGGACAAAATCAGGATTGCCATACTGCTGTGCCTTTTACCCAGAATTTTGAAATGCTATAAAGCATGGACACCAGGTCGCACTGCACATGCCCAAATTGCAGAGGACAAATAAAAAGAGCACCCCATATTTTCCAGATCACAGACCTGTCTGAAACGTGCTGTGGCTCCCATCCATCTTGGACCTGTGGCCTTTCCTCCTATAAAGATGTCCATGGCTGGAAGTATTCCTGTGTCTCATCCATAGTCTTAAATAGCTACAGCAAGTACAGTAACACCAACAATATCCCTCTCTTGCTATCTCCACTCTTTAATCAGGGTAACTATTTATTTTAAAAGCACTCATTAGCTTTCCTTTGAAGATCAAGCCTTCCACAGTGTTTGTGTGCATTTTCCTTCCAGTGTAAGAATGACTTCTTTTCTTAAATATGAGTCTTGACCAAGCAACATCAGCTAACATGTTTGCCCAGAAATATGTGGACCCAGAGAGAAGCAGAAGGGTGCACTGAGAATTAAATGGCTAGTGTTTGTGTCTCTAGCTCCATGAAAAAATATAATTATTAATTAATTATCACATAGTGACAAGACTGAGTAAAACCTTGTTCTGTTCTTCCTAGGACAAATGAAGAAGTGAAAACCAAACATGCACATGTCAGAAATTTTGCAAGATTGAACTGCAAGAATTACCCAGGCAATAATGGGATTTTCTGGATCCTTCTCCCATCTGGACATGTGGGATCCACTGTATTCTGATGTACCAGTCACTGACAGAATAAGGTTCAACCAAAAAAAGAGATGTGTGAGCAGTAGCCAAAGCTGGCTCTTAATTCCCCCCTAGTACAAGCAGATGCTTAATGAGTCACTCGATCCTAAACGAGCATTGGCAGCAACCACAGCACCCTGGGAATGCCTGAAATCTCAAATGTATGCTTGGGACAGAGGTGAGGAGGACAGAAACCAGATTCAGAAAACTCAGCTCTCTATTTACCCACAGAGCAGTAACAGACTGAACAACCCAAATGATAAAACAAGTATCAAAATACATTTTAACTTGACCTGGAAAGAAGAGCTCTTGAGAGGAACATCAACTCTTGGCTCACGTGCTGCACCAGCCAGCCCTGAGGTGACAACACCCACTGTCAGTGATTTCCAGAAACATGAACTCTCTCTCACCAGCAACCAAAAAAAGCCCCTTCTCATCAGCTCAACATAGACACCAAAGCAAGAACATTTTCTCACACTGAAAGCATGACATTTTTAGAGAATGTATTAATTCATTACTGATTCCTCAAATCACACCATTTTCATAATGATCCCTCGCTTTACTCCAGGCTTCTTTCTCAGTTTGTATTACAGTCCTGTGTTTGATACAGGAGGGAATCTCCACAGCTGCAGTTTTTAACAGCACTTCTGCTCTGTGGAACAAGGAAACTGAGGCTCTCCAGGCTGATGGTGCATACAGCAACACATCTCAGGGGATTTTCACTTAATGCCAGAAATGTGATGGCCAGCACAACAAAGCCAAAAGTACTGACCACCTCCTAAACAGGAGAGAGGTTCCTCAGAGAGGATAAAAGCTCAGGTTTGGAGGCAGTGAAAGCTCTTGCAGGGCTGTGGTCACAGAGTGCCTCAGCCACCAGAGGGAACCTGGCACCAGCTCACAGCGGCCACCGGGCTCTGGGGACGTGTGTGACACCCTCTGATCTTCACTGCCTTGTGCTCTGGACATTAACTTAAAGCACCTGCAAGCCCCTTATAGAAACAGCAATGATATGGTTGCCTGTGTTCAAAATTCAGACACACACTGCAGCTCATCTCCCAAGGCAGACAGCAGCCAAACAGTAGAGACTTCAGTGCTGCTGGCCTGACCTGCATCTGAACCAGTGATCCAGGGATGAAAGACAGAGTATCCTATTAGCAATCATCTGCTGTCATCTAAGGACTTCACATGCTTAGGAGCACCAGCCTCCTGTGTGCAATGGGCGGGGAAGGGAATTTCCTTTTTACCTGCTCAGGTTTCATGCCATTCCTATCAGCAGAAAAGCAGAAAACAGGGTCCCATCAGCATGGGACTCTTTCTGCCTGATACACCAATATGGCAGCACCCACTTGTTACTTTAAAGGATGCAGAAAGCTTCATAACCGTCCTGGGAAACATCATGAGGATTTAAAAGTCCCCTTTTGAAGGCCACCTAAAAGTGGTACCCTTCCACCCAACACCTACTCCCTCTGACTAGGAATTAAAAGGCACTGCCTTTTCACTCTGAAGACACTTTCTGTTATGTACTGGTCCAGGCCCAGTACATAACACTGGAATGGACTTCTAAGGTCACAGACTGAAATCCCTCCATACAGAGCAGGTGACCATATAAACTAATCCCTTTTAGGGACACTCAGAGGGACCCCTTAATGAGGTCAGCTGAAAACACCCAGATCACCACTCATACTTTTAAATGTCGGCTTGCTGAGAGACATAGTTGTTAAGTTTGGTAAGAAATTGTACCTGCATTGTATTTTCTGTGCCTGTGCAAGCGCCAGCAAGGCTGAGATAGCATGAGGGCAGAAGGAATAAAAACAGGTGACTGTGACTTTAGAAGGCAATGGAGCCCACACTAAATGTGGACTGAATTTGACCCTGAAGCCACTGGGCATCATGTGCAGTCTGCAAGTAGTTTCCAGTGCAGAATTTTAGGAAGGACTAACAGTACCTACAGGAAAGAGGAATAGGGTGAAATCTACAGGCAAAAGGTGCATATTTGATTAAAAACTACCACTAAAGACACTGAAAGTATGAACTTTCAAGCACAATACTTCATCCAAAGTTGTTTCTTGATCAAGGATGCTCTTCCAAGATGCAGTGTGAGCAGAAGGCAAATAAAAGGGCTTTACTCAGTTCTGAGACTGAGCCACAAGACAGCCAGCCAGTTTGTAATCCTTCCAGGGAGTGACAGCTTGATGGTCATTGTTTCCCTTCCAGTGGAGTAACACCTTTCTGGTGCCTCCTGAGAGCCTCAGTTCAGCTCTTTGGCCACCAAAACCAAATATCCACAGGTTGTAAGTGTTGTGTTGGGAGGGCAGGAAAAGTAAAGCAGCAGACACCTCAAAGCAGAGGCTCAACTAGCACTGTTATTTTGGGTGAGTAGAGTAAATAAATGTACTGCACCTCACAAGGCATCACTGAGTGACGGTGAGAAGGTGCTGCTGCTGAACTGACTGAAAACAGCAGCTGGGAGAGACACTACTGTCATGTAAACCAACCCAGCAGAGGGGAAGAGAAGGAGTGGATGTGGCCAGATCAGATTTAGACAAGTTACCAACTGACTGCACTAATAATAGGGGCATAAAAGACTCCAGACAGGACCCCCGACCAGGATTTCCTGCGCATGTGGATGTGTCTGTGTGCGTGTGAAAGGGAATGCAAACGTGAAAATTGAATGAGGGTGTTGACTTGCAAGTCTACAACTAATTTTGAAACCCTAGAAAGACATCTTAGGAATCTGGGCTTGATCCTGCTTTCACAGAAAGCAATGGACAAATTTGTATTGACTTGGGAGACCTGGGTCTTCAAATCAAATTATTTCTTCCTGCCTCTAAATAATAGTGAATTGCAGCAGCAGCACTTTGCAAACTATAAGCTACTCCATTCATTTTTTTTTTCAGGCACATTCAAAATATTAACTTCATCAGATTAATTATAAAACAGAAGAATTTTTTTTAAGTTTTTTCAAGTCATAACATTTTCATTTGCAGAAAAATGAAAAGTAAACCTTTCTACAAGGATCATTTGGCTGATTCACTACTTGTAAAAGAACATTCAAATTGCTTGCTACATCTTCAAAGCATTTTTATGTTGGTCCTATTACTAGGTAAGACCTCATCCCTTGTATTTCTGGCACAGTCACATATTAAGCAAGCAAAACTAAACCACGAAAATTCAAATTCAGAACTCTTTTGACAGCAGCATTAGCCTGCGTTAACCTAGTCTAATTTTCACAGTGCTACCCAAACCAGCAAACTATAAGACTCTATTAGTGTAAGGTATCTGCTCACCATCCTGTACTCAATTCAAGCATACATGGCAAAGCTAAAAAGCAGCAGCTAATCAGTTCTACAGCGGCTGCTGGGCAATATGCACTATTTTACTGGGCTAAATTGAAAAAATATTGTCAGGAAATACTTAAGTTCTCCTACATGACAACTTTTCATTCACATGTACAGATACTCTATTTCTGCTTACTCACATAAGTATAAACTTTAACCACTCATGGTAAAAGCCCTCTTCAGAAGCTCTCCAAACAAAAACATCCTTAGGGCAAACAGGGTTCTGCTCCTGCCTACGAGACCTGGGAGAACAAAGTGAAGCTGTGGTCAAATCCAGTACAGGCACTCTCAGGAGTAGTCTTTACACTTGGAAACAGTAGCTATGAGTCCATCCACTGCCATCAGCAGGGAGGTGCCATCCAGGAAAAGCTCAGCAGGTTTACAAGTTCTCCCAGACTCTCCAAGTGGAAGTTTTCCTTTCCAAGGTCTCCTGAGACCTGCTGTGTGTCACAGATACTCCTCCTAGCAGCAATCACAGATCTGCTGACAGAGCTGTTCATCTGAGGACTTCAAAACACTTTTAATTGATGGTCTGAGTTAGCCCTGACTTTGCTCAAAACAGAGCTGCCACAGCTTGCTGCAGGGGCAGATGATGCTCTGGTAACCAATCTGAGACAGGACATCTGTCTAGGGACAAGTTTTATGACAGTCACTCTGCCAGCTCTGTATAGCCAGGAGTCCAGGCTCTGGCATGGACCCACAGATGCTCAGGAGGAGGGCTCCAGAACCAGGCAAAAGTGGGGTGATTGCTCCCTCAATGCAGAGTGCAAATATCTGCCTGAGGGTTTTTGCTTGTTGGGAATGAGGGGGAATGGTGTTTGCTAGCTGGCTTTGGAGAAGGATATAGGGGGGTACTGTGTGTAGATGCAGTTTCACTACTCAAAAGAGAGGTTTGCTTCCTATTTATAAAGCAAAATGATAGAAAAAAAAAATATGAAGTGTTACTTTACTGGTTTTCCACTTAAACCTCCCATTGCTGCTGACAACTGAGCTGACATTTCAGAGAACCATTCACCCCATCTCTCTGAGCAGCAACAGGTAACTGGGACCACATCCCTGTGCACACACAGTCCAAGCACCTCTCTTGTACTCTTTGCATCTTTCAGCTACTTCATCTATTGTTTAGTTACTCAGTAACACCTTAAAAATCACTTTTAGATTTAACTCTTAGGTAATTTTAAATCAACCATCAAACTCAGTTTCTTCAGTTTTCAATCCCTTTCCAGACCACTTACATTGCATTAATTCAGAGTCTGAAAGACTCTGCTGGTAACTCCTGGGATAATATGTTCAGGGGCACTCTGCTGGTGATTATGGTAAAAACTGGACCTCCAATCCCTTCAGCACAAGAATCTTGCCCCTAATTCTGCTGCCCCTTTTGACCAGAAGCTCATAAGATGATCACAGTACGCCCCATTAACCGAGTTTTTCTTATTCACACAAAAGGCACTGAATAAGACAGACACTCTGCTTTAAATATCACCCCAAATTCCCTGAAACTTTGCACAGCCTGAGCTGAAGCTGTCATGTCCACACTGTCTAGCAACACCTCAACCAGCCAGATTAAAGGCAGTTCATACATTTCAATAAACAATGCTGTTATGCTTCCTGATTACACAGAACACTCACAGCCAACACCCTCTAGCCTTCTCCAAAGAAAGCCAAACCAAAACGTGTCCAGAACCTGATGCACTTATGCACAGGCACACACACTTTGCTGTGAATCTTTCCATGTTTAGGAAAGATAAATATTGCAGCTGACTGGCCCAAGCAGCCTGTTTCTTTTGCACTGACTAGACAGCAGCAGTGCTAGAAAGTAATCAGTGAGCATCCAAAAGATGTTTTCCTAATACTAAGGAGATTGAAAAGGGTTTAGTATCTTTAATAGTTTTACATCAAAGAGGATTATAACAAGCAATGTTACGAATGCCCAAACTGGATTGGCTTTGTACACAAAGCTTAAATCTCTGGGCCTTCAGGGAATTATTGATAGATGTGTAGGAGAGAGGGATGCTGGAGTTAGCCACTGACCCTCGTCTGGTTTTGTCTGCCAGGGCAAGCCCTACCTGGCAGGTCACATACCTGGGTTGTACCAGGCAGGATAAACTCACCATGGGCCAGCAATGTGCCCTTGTGTCCTTTAAGGAGGCCAGTGGTATCCTGGGGGCCAGCAGATCAAAAGGGAGATCCTCCTCCTCTACTCTGCCCTGGTGGGGCTGCACCTGGAGTATTGCATCAGTTCTGGGCTCCCCAGCCCAAGAAAGACAAGAAGCTGATGCAGAGGGTCCACTGGAGTGCTACAAAGATAATTAGGGGACTGAGGCATCTCGCTCGTGGGGACAAGCTGGGCCTGTTCAGCCTGGAAAAGACTGAGAGGGGATCTTATCAGGGCACAGAATATCTTCAGGGCAGGTGTCAAGAAGATGGGCTCAGATTCTCTCCAGCGGTGCCCAGTGACAGGACAAGGCACAACAGGCACAAACTGGAACACAGGAAGTTACATCTAAATATGAAGAAAAGCTTCCTTACTTTGAGGGTGACAGAGCACTGGAACAGGCTGCCAGGAGAGCTCCTGGAGTGTCCTTCTCTGGAGATATTAAAAACATGCCTGGATAGGATCATGTGCAGCCTGGTCTACATGAACCTGCTCCAGCAGGGGATTGGACTTGATGATCTCCAGAGGTCCCTTCCAACCCCAACCATTCTGTGATAGTGCCCAAGGTTACAACGAGAAAGACAGAATTAAAACAACCTCTTTAGATGAGATCAGCAGTTCTGAACCAATGAAAAATATGTTGGATTAAGAGATAAACCACCAAATTTTGCTAACCACCTCTGCTGCTGTTACATGAAAAATGATCTAATCAACTAACTCTCTGTGCTTTTGTTTCCTCGGCTGTGAACAAGGACAGGAATCATTCTTTGTTCTTTGCTTTAAGCATGGCCAAAACCAGTAACATCTGCTGATCCAAAGAAGTGGACACAACACATTTGGAAGCATGGAAGTACTGCCTCCAGGAACAGAGCAGACACAAGTTTACTGCCAGCCAGCAGGGGCTGCAATGAAGACTGCAGTAGAACAATAGACCAGATGAGATACATTTTCAAAAGGGCATTAGATTCCAGAAGTGCTGGATTAAATGGTGATAGATCCATGTTCTAAACCCACTCCAGTGAAACTGCACTGCCCTCAGGAGTTCCCTTGGAACTGCTGCTCAAGACCTACTCAGAGGGAACAAAATGCTGATGCACAAGGGTGGAATTTGAGGATTTCAGCATGGCACAGCAGAGACAGTACCCTCTGCCAGTACCCTGTACACCTCAGTGACAGGAGCCTTCAGGTGTATGCAGAAGATCAGCAAGAACAACATTTGAATGTGCTTTTGTACTTTGTATTTACACTCACATTGCTAACACTGTACAACCACTGCTGCATTGCAGGCAGCTTTGTTTCTGAACCAATTATTCTATAAGCATTCAGTGACAGTCATGATTTTCAATGTAAACTGGCAGTAAATGACATTTAGAGCAGCATCTGCGATGTAACACTCTCTTCCTACAACTTTAGCTTTTTTATGACTCATTTTCCGTCTTTTTTCTTTCTCAGCCCTCCTTGCAAGACTTACCTACACTAACAACAACAATTTAATCAATCACAATCTGTAAAGGCCTCTTAGGGACACATTCCACAGATCAAAGCATTTCCAACACAAGGTCATTTGATTGTTTCTCTTTAGCCATAAGAGCTGGCAATGGTAAGGAAAACATTTCACCTTTTCATTACCTGAAGAAAAATTCACTGTTCACTATTAATACAGAGACAATAAATAATAGATGAATTGGAGAAATACCACAAGCTGTGGGAGAAGAGAGAACACAGATTTTCATCACATTCTCCTCATCCATATTTATGAGTCCCTCAGGTTTTCTGGGTAATATGAATAAATGGATTTTGGATGATATGGGCATGGTAAGAAAACTGCTTTCCATGAAGCAAGGGAATAGAACTGTGGACACAACAGAATTAGAGATGTTCATGATGTATGTGCAGTTGCATTCTTTACAGGAGAGACCACAACATCACTGAAGAACATTTACCTGTATAACAACTTTAAAATGGTAATAACACTTCCTATGACCAGCTGCTGAGCAGAACAGAGCCTCACTGAGGCCCTAATATATCTAAACATTAAGTATGGGTCAACATTCTAATAAAAGAGTGCTTTGTGGAAATTCCAGAGAGAGAGAATGGACAGAATTAGTAAAAAAGTGCCTTTCAAAGCCTAGGCTGTTTCAGAGTAGTTGAGGATCTATTTTACATTAAAATGTTTCATGTATACATACACACACATCTTTCAATATGCACCAAAATGGTTAAGAATTACTTATTTGCCTGGAAAACCTTTACACTCTAGAACCAAAAGTTAAAAAGAAAACCAAAACAAACAGCAGGAAATCAAAACCCAAAAGGAGCCCCAGAGCCAGACACAATGGTGGGCAGAACCCAAGTCCACATGCAGACAGGGTCAGGAAAGGACTGTGTGAAAGCAGCTGCTCACAATACCTAAAAATAGCTTAGCATTCCTCCTTTTTGGTAAGGCTCCACCAGATGCTCCTGGTACCTTCTGGAAAGAGAGAAAGAAACAATTAAAAATCCATCAAGTGAGACAACAGTAAATCTGCATCAACCCCTCCTATCAAGCCACAGTCCTTGATGAGCAAGAATGTAAATGCTCTTTGCTGTCCTCTGACACTGGGACTCCTCAGTGCCCAGCACCCCCAAGGAGTGAGGGATCCTCCACCTGAGTCCTTCACTCTTGGCTGGCTGGCAATTGATCAGAGGGTGTCCCACAGCCACCACGGGTGGCAGCTGCTCTGTCACCGAGGCAGAGACACCCAGCACCTCTCAAACCTCCCTCCACTAGATCCCCAACAGTATTTCTTAATGACTAAACTGAATTACAGAGAAGAAAAGGCTATTTTCTGCGTAAAGGATTCAACCCTTCATAACTAATTCCAGTAGGACCACTTTGCTTTGATCTGTTAGTTAGGTTCATTTTCTTCTAGCCAGAAAAAAATGCCCTTTCCGTCAGAATCTATGCCTGCTTCCATTAATCCAAATTACCACCATGTTTTCTAAATATTAGAAAGTATGGAGGAAACTCAACAACACTCAAGCAATTGTTTAGTGGGGGATTTGATTGTATTTTTTAATTTAAGCAACATAGCAGAGAACAGTAACTTCCAAATAAGATTAAGTTGCACTACTTTTCCAGTTCAGAATACCTCAGACTACAAGGGAAAACACAACTAACTGAGGAAATGTCAAAGTCAATGCACTTACTCCTTAAGCTGTTTATTAAACAGCACCATTAAATCAAATGAAATCAAAAAAGCCTCTGTGGCTATTTGGTGCCAACATGATGCATGATGCAGTGTGTAATGTTAGTGTAACTGGCAAGGTTGTTAGGCAACTTTTTTTTTTTTTTTTAAATAATAATATTGGGATACAACAGGTGGAGAGAAAGCAGCCAAGAACCTGTCAGCCTACAGGGAAAGTTCATGCTCGCCTCTGCCCCTTCGCAGGCAAAAGGGTCACATATTTTGGGTGGTTCCCTTCACCATGTAAATTAAAGCTCTGGCCTAAGCAAACTGCTTTAATCATCAGTGAGGTCTTCTACATCATAGGAAAATTTTCCATTCTTAGAAAGAGCAGATGCTGACAAACACCCCTTGGCTGCATTTAAGAACAGAATCCATTATCCACATAGAAAAGCCCTAGGGAAAAGTCAGGGTTGCAACTCCAGCAGTTCAAATAAAAATAAAAATTCCTCAATGAACTGAAAATAACATGCAGAAAATTTCTTTCTTTAATGCTACTGGAATTTAACAAGTGGGAAGGAAGTAGCCAGGAAACTATTTTAAATGTATTTTAAATATATTTTTTAAAGCAGTAGCAAGAAATAACATAACCCAATTGCAAATACATTATGAATTACACATTCTCCAAGGACTCTATTTCCAGAACTAAAAAAAAAAAAAAAAAAAAAAAAAAAAAGTTTTTTCCAATACTGGGAAGCTCCAATTGAATTTTGATGTCACCAAGTGTGATATTGTGAAAGTCATTGAGACTAGAGATTTCAAAGAGAAAGAATTCGCATGGAGTGCTTACATTTAACTCACGCTAACAACGATTTCAGTTTGATTTTTCCAAATACAAATACATCAGAAGAGAAGCTGCTTAATACTTCCAAAACACCCACAACCTCAACCTGACAATCTTTTTTTTTACCTTGTCAGAAATCACTGAAAACATTCTCCATTCACAAACCCATTTTTGTTTCTAACAGATGTGACACACCCAACAAATGGGAGTGACACGAGGCATCAGCAGTGGCATTAAATTCCATTTGTGATGCTCCTTGGACAAGGTGACAGTGCAGCCTGTTCTGCTGTCTCTCACTTTTTATAACACCATCATCCCTGGATAACATCCAGAAGCCTATCCCTGTAGGAAATCTTTGTGCTTCTCTGCCCAGGGTTTTCAGCAGGGCTGAGCTATCACTACAGCACCAAGCTGAAGCTCTGCCTGGAAATGAATAGCACCCAGGCAGTTGTATAAAAGTCATACACTACAGAGGAGAGGCTGATTTTAAAATTCTGTAGAGTGTAACTCTGTGAAAAAGGAAAAATAAAAATCAATTTCCTTTATTTAGCTAAGAATTTTACCAGGGGGTGCTCCATAACTTGCACTTGTGCCCATCTCTGATGATCCAGCAGAGGCCTCTGGTGCTGAGCTGCCACAGGCAGATGCTCCAGCTCTACTTGAGCCAGGCTGAAGATGTGACCCTCATTTTCTAACTGAATTGTGACAAGATACACAAATGACATTTATTCCAAACATCTTGAGAAGCAACCTGGGATTTCTGCAGCAATGCAGTGCATTCTGCAGGGATGATGCCAAGGGAACCACAGGCAGGAATAGCAGCCTCACTCTAAGAATCTTAAGATAGCACATCCAATGCCTTTGGCTTTACTGTATCCTACACCATTAAAAGCTTGGCTTCCAAAACCAAAACCACAATGCAGCATGTGCCAGACACTTCATAAAACTCTTGATGTTTCACATTGCTCAAAGGAAAACAAGGATAGCACTTAAGAAGCAAATAGTCATGGCAAAAAAAAAAAGAAATCCACAGTTAATATATGAGGAATCCTGGCTATGAGCCCTATTAGATGATGCAATATTCACCTGCACTGTGTAGTCAAACCCTGTTTCCTGCCACATGACCCAGAGAACCAGTGTGTTGCCACCTTCCAGCACAGAGCCAGCCCCTCTGCTGCATCATGATTCACCCAGAGAAAATCAGGAACCACTGAACTTCTTCAATCAAAGGGGTTTGCAACACCAAACAACAGTTGGGATATTTGTTTCTCCATTTTGGAGCTCTTCAGCCTAATCTTTATCAGGAAAGGAACTTTTGAGGCCTCATTTTAACCCCAGTTTACCTGAACTTATGGAAGAAAGTTATATACAAGGAAAGCTGACAGGATTTCTGCCCACCTAGATAGCATTTTTCTGTCTCTAGATACCATCTTTCAGGAGTGTTAAATTCAGTCAGAAGAACCATTGCTAAAACCAGAGTAGGCTCTGCAAAAACTCAGTTAACAGAGTGAAGGAAAATGTTGGTATTGCCCTTAGAAGGAAAGGCAATTCTAAAGTATATCATCTACCATGTCATCCTGGAAGACATGCAATCCACTTCACTGTAATTCTGATAAAATATGAACAGTCCTCCACTGGAAATAAAGTAAGTAGTCAGGGCACTTTACATAACTCAAGGGCTCCATCACCCAGGGGAAGCCTTGGGAATGAGAAACAAGGATTCTAACCCACTCCAAGCAGCTATTTTAAGCCCTCTAACTCGCCAATAGAGGCAGAGCTTATGGGAGAGTGAGCTCTAAGCACACCCAGTGCCTTCCTTATAGCTCAGGTCAGAAGTAATTAAGAGTCTTTTGAAGATGCCAGGCAAACCACAGGCAAACAGAGGTTATAAAGCACAGGTTATAGGTGATATGCAGTGATGGCATGGAAGAGCAGGGAACATGAGGCTGTACATGCACACCTATGTGTGGGGAAAGGCTAAATGAGGGCCAAGCGTGTGTCTCTAGAATCCAGCATTAATTTAAGCTAAGCTTAAGATCCCAGACCAGGTCAGGGTTTAACTGCACAGGAATCTTAGGATGAAAAGGAGTCCTATCACCCTGAGATGAAATCTCATATGAAAAATAGAAATCAGCAGCTTCCAGCCATATCTGAGCCAAACCCAGTAACTATACACTTGAAAGGCAGGTTTCAGAAAAGCATTGAGCTATGTACACTGTGCACATAACATGCAGAAAATATGTACGTGATACACAGAAATGAGAAGTGAAAAACATCAGTGAAAGTCAGGAAGGAGCTGCCTTTAAGGTCTGACTCTTTAGGGCTTTTGATTCATCTTAGAACTGAAGCTGTAGGATTGGTTGGGATCCAAGCACCTGGATTTGATAGCCAGCCCCAAATCTGAATGTGTGCATTTCAGTCACTCAGGACTTGGTCTGTGTTTAAATTGCATTACCCAAATGAGCACAAGAGGCAGGAGAAGTGCTGGGGTAGTTCTCTGGGAAGGCACAGGTCTCACCTCTCTCACGTGTCGTTTCAGGTGCAGGTAGACACACTGTCCTGTTTTCCGGTAATGCCGCTCGATGTGTTCCCTTCCAAATCCCAGAAACGTGTTCATGCACACGTAGAGACCTCCTTCTGAATCCTACAAGGAATGGCACAAACACTTACAGCAGGGAAGGACAGGACGGACCCAGCACACAGAAAAAAACCCCCAAGAATTGCAGACCCCTCCTGTTATCAGGCACACACTTAAAGTATGGCTTTCATAGCATATTATGGTGTTTACACTGTCAGTCTTCTAAGGAACTTCCCCATCATATCAAATACCATAACACATCATCCCACAGCCTATAGAAACTCTTTGAAACTAGTTCCTTTGCAACTACAGATTAGTGAGTGTCCAAATTGGAAGCCTAGAAATTAGTCTTGAAAAATTCCACTTGAGTGCCCAACCCACAGAGGTCCACAGGCACAGGAATTTGTAAAGCACAGAAATAAGCATGAGCAATTATTTGAAACAGCAGAATTTCTTGTGGGCATTTGATTGCAAGAATGTGATCCCAAACCAGGGGCACAGCAGAGTTGATGGTCCAGAGACTCTGCCACAACTTCGTTGTAGAACAAGTTTCTCTTGTCTGAGAAAAAAGATCTCAAGTGACCTCACAGACCTTAAAACTGGCTAACAAAAACTTGACAAGTGTTTTGTGTGCATTCTTCAGTATCTATCAGGGATCCTCTCCATTCATGCAACTACAAAGCTTGAAGACAAGGGCATTACAAAGGGAAAATAAAGATATATACTCCTGGTGCTGATCACAAATGCTGACATTTCAGTAACATAACCTGGCATCACTTTTTGCTCTCCCTAAAACTGGGTGTTGATGCTGGCTGTTACCAGAGTCTTATTCAATTTTAGCACCACTCTAAGATCTCTCCTACCTCAGACTGCCAGAAGGACTTTCAGTCATCTGCTCATTGGTGTTGGATCAATCTTTCCAAGCCCTCTAACATGTATTGTTTTGAGTAGGTGGTGCAGAACAAAGATTGAGCCTTTCAGAAGCTCTGTGACCTTCCTTCTATTGTGAGCGTGTTTGTGCTATTGCATAGCACAGAACGTCTTGTGTTAATTTCCCCAAAGAACAACATGAACCACACTCATTCACAGGCACCTGAGAAGTAAATGATAAATATATATCTGAAAGTAAGGATCATTATCTCCAGAAGCAAGTCATATTAGACACATACATGCTGCCTGCTCTTCTATCCTGCATTCCAAATCCTTCTGCATTACCTCTTTCTGTGAGAAAGTCATGGATATGTCCTCTACAAGAGGATCCTAGAGGTACCCAGTCTAAATAAAAATATACAGTGTTGTCAGTCTAGGGTCTCAGGAACTTTGTTTAAAGTTTTGTTTTCATGGAGATCATTCTCTCTTTTTCTGGAGGGAATCCAAGAGACCACTGAACCCTTTCTGAGGCAGCCTATGACAACAATCTGACACTTTCAGTACAGGAGCTAAATGTAGAGTCTGAGTAAGTTGGTTGTGGTTACTAACAAAACAGATGTTTCTCCAAGAGAGCACAGGCAGAGTGTTCTCTCCCACAGCTTGGAAAGAAGTGGACAGACTGTACAAAACCCCAAAATGTCAAAGTAAAACAGAAGTCTGTGTGGAAAAGACACCTTTTTAGATGGCTGAGTGAAGGATTAGGCCCCTGTTTGGTGCTCAAAAAACACTCGACTGTGATCTAAGACAAACTTTGTGCTGGTTAATTTAACCCCACTGAGCAGACAAACAGTTCTGGAAGAAACGATATTTTACATCGTCTGTGGCATGTAAACCTTTGTATTTGACAATCATTTCAGACACGTGTGAAAGTTTTTGCTGGAGGAAGGCAGCTTTCTGAAGTACTGGAGACACTATTCTACACTAGAAAAGCATAACTTGTCCTGACAGACAAAACCAGGAACTTTAGCTGGGTATTTTTCCCCCTCATTCTTGCTTGAGGATGCAGCAGACATGTAGTGTGAGGTTCAGGATAAAGTAATGTATAAACATTATCTTCCTTTATCACTCCAATCTAAGGCACTGTTGGGGCAGAAGCTTGTACTTGGTCAGGCTCCATCACTGCCCAGAAGGCCACTCTTGAGCAAATCAGTCTTCTCACCTTCCAAGCAGAAGGAAAAGGCATTGCTCCTCGCTGTATTTCTGCCTGTTCTTTGCTGCTAAGGTGCTCATGGTATGCTAGGTGCTTAATTCATAGAGGGAAACATACAGCCCACACCAGGGAGAAAAGTATTTTAAGAAAAGAAAAAAGAGCTGCTCTTACTTATTTAGACACCAATTCATGTTTGGAGGAAGGAAAGAGGCAGAGAATCCCCAGGGAAAGAGAGGTAAAATGCACCAGTTGCTCCCTCTCGGACTCAAAAGCAGAGCAAGGAAGCTGGTGGGTGAGAGGCAGACACAATGCCAGCCCGTGAGGACAGAGAGAGAAAGATCACCCTCTCAGTCCACACTGCTCGTGGCACCAGACACCAACAGCTTCCAAACAGCCCTAACCTGATCAGGATTTGAACTAATGACCTCCATCCCATTACCAACCCTCACAAACCATTTAGACCCCTCAGGGAAATTTAGGGTTTAGCAATTTCAGCTCCTGCTGTGGCTCAGACAACAATGACTTTGTACAAACATGAGGGCCATGGTGATCTCCTAACATGGCAAACAGTTGCAGACTCAGGGACAGTGTCCCATGCACAGGTGTTTGCTTTAAATCCTCTGGAACAATGGCAGAAGAGAGTAAAATGGCACCTGGAGTCTCCACAAGTCTCCACACCCAAACATGAAGAATGAAAAAGACATCCATCCTCTCAAATATAAAATAAAATGTACACTTATGAGACAGGATCACTGTGCATTCTGTCATGGTTTCCATGAGAGTGTTTCCCTACAAAATTCATGCCTATACAGAACTGCTGCAGGCTCTGCTCAGGGTGTCTGTTCACCAGGAATCACCATAAATTAATCTGGCTGTGGTCACAAGAGTCTTGCTTGTATAACTACAATCCAATGTTTAATATATTTGAAAAGTTACAGGACCATCCCTAACATACACACATTGCACTGGATCCCACAACAGACTAACTAAGTGACATATATTTTATTTTGGGACAGGCTGAAAAAGAACAACTGATGTTTTGGCACTTAATATTCATCTCAGCAACACATAATAATTTACAATGAAGAATAAAAAGAAAGCCTGTCATTCTGTCATGTACCAGTACTATATACATTGAAAGAAGGAGAAAAAAAAAAACCCACAGCAAACCAATGACAACCAACTGAACACAACAGGACATAGAGATGGCTCCAGCAAACAAAAAGCTCATTTTTAAGTTTCCACTGCAGTAAATGTAGTTACTTCTGGGGTGGGGGAACCAACACAAAAAATGTGTGCTAAAGCCAAGAATATATCTAGTCACATTCAAAAGAAACATGGGACATGAACTGTGGTGTGAGTCTGCCTTTTAGACAACTGCCCTTCACCCAAAGGTGACAGGAAAGTAATGGTGACTAAGGAAAGCAGGAAAGGGATAATAAGAGGGTGAAATTGGGCATCAGGTAAAAAAATGATCAGAGGGAGAAGCAACAGAATCAGAATAAGGAATGGAAGGACACTGACATACACAAACATTGATGTCAAAATATGCACAAGCAGTGAAGAGAAGCCATGTACTACTGGAACTGGTGAAAGACGAGAGATGGGAAAAGAAGAGCTGGGTTGGGCAGAGAAAGAAAGGACAAAGGATGTGGAAGTAGGAAATAAATTACAGGGCCCAGTAACTGGACTGTTAACTTGCAGTGCAAAAGAAATCCTTCCCCTGCTCTTCCTTTACAAAAGCACTGTACAGCACTTGATAGCACTGGGTATTTCCCTACAAGCAAATTAATTCACAATTGCTTAACAAAGATTCCTGGTACCTCTGTTGTAGCTCCTGAATGGGCACGTGCACAAGGCCAGTCCAGGACAGGACTTTTCCTTAGAACATTTCCTGGGAAGAAAAAAGCTGTATGGGCCAGTCAGCCACTAAACCAAAACCAAACCTCCAAGAGGTGGATCGAGTGCTCACACCCACCTATAAATCACAGGTGGACTCCAGAGCAGAGCACATGAATTCCAAAGCAGTGTCTTGGACAAGTGACGTGCACAGGCAGATCAAGGCTTCACAGTTAGTGAGCAAATACAATGTCAAAACGAATGCTGGGTCAGGAGTACTTCTAACCTGCAACCAGGAATAGAGAACTTCCACTCACCCATCACCACTGTTTGGGGCAGCTTATCCAGGTGCAGGCTGTGTGAGCCACTGGCAGAGGTGTCTGAGATCCACCAGGGCTGATTGCCAAGCTCCAGCCCAGGACTGCAGCCCCAGCAGTGCCACCTGCACTGCTTCCACAGCACCTGAGATGTGGGGATTTTGCTTTGTGCAGAACCCTGTCTGTACAGTTCTGTTGGCTACAAAAACAGTGCTGTGCTTCCAGAACAGAAAATCTGGGGAGAAGAGCTGAAAGGAAAACTTATGGTTCCACAGCATGTCAGCAGAGCTCCAGCATTGTCCATTCATCTGCATCTCTGTATTTATCCTCTGACACTCTGGGTACCTCAGAATTCAGGTCTCTCTGCTACCCAAAATATTCCAGTCCATCACCACTCTGGGTAACAGCATGGTCAGTGACATATAAAGAGGAAAAGGCTAGTAAGATCCAAATTTAAATCAACCCAAGGAAGTGCACAATGCACATACACACTGGTTGATCTCCCAAGCACCATAGTTATTTCTCATGTGTGAACCACTGCAGGCACAACTTCTGCTGATGTTACCATTCTCCAACTTTAGAAGAGCAGTGAGTTAACTGATGTGAACCAGTTGAGTGTCCTGGTGCACTTCCAGCCAACAAAACACCTACCCATGTGACCTGCCCAAGCAACAGTACCACACTGCTCTGACTTTTCAGGCGATCACCAGCCACCAAGCAATTTACTGCCTCACTAACCAGAGGTCATCTTGCAGCTAGGCCAAAATCCTCATCTGGAGTACTCCCTTTATCTTGGTGTGGTCAGTCCTCTTGTTTCTTTTCTGCTGCTCTCATTCCATCAATAGAAACAAGATCCAAGCCTACCCCTCACAGACACGGGCCTCGGTGACTTTCTGATTTTCCTTAAGGAATACTGACCAAAGGAACTGCCAGACAGGAGGTGATTATTTCTAGAATGTTTTATGCAACACAATCACCAATATCCCTTACACACTCCAGACTCTCAAGGATTTCAGTCTCAACTGCACAACAAACAGCAGAGCATCAGCTCAGACTTTGGGAATTGTCCCAGCATAACCATTACAGAGTTCCCGAGCCACAAAAATGAAGTCAGCAAGATTCACAAAGGAAGTTGTTGTCAGCAGCAAGGTTTTCCAGCAGAGCAAAGCCAAACTTTCAGCTGCTCAAACAAACACAGTCCTGCACTCTACAGAGCCAGCCTGCCTGGTCCTGTCACCGTGGCAGGCTCACGAGCTGTGCTGGGGTTGTCACCAATGCCCTTCGTGGGGAAGCTTTCAGAGCACATCCACGTGCAGCATCCATAGCTCACATTAAGCCCTTTTCATGCTCCAGTTTGTATCCCTTTTCCAGCTGCTGTCTCTCCCCCAGATGTGTCACTCTCACCAGTGACAGGGATGGAGAGAATGGCATGGAGCTGTCTCAGGGGAGGTTTAGGTTGGATATTAGGAAAAGGTTTTTCATCCAGAGGGTGGTTGGACACTGGAACAAGCTCCCAGGGAAGTGGTCACAGCCCCAAGCCTGACAGAGCTGACAAGTATTTGGACTTAGTGGGATTGTTGGAGTGTCCTGTGCAGGTCTAGGAGTTGGAGTCAATGATCCTCATGGGCCTCTTCCAACTCAGTACATTCTATGACTCTACAATCCTGTGGTCAGAGATTTTTGAGACCAGGATCACATGAAAAGGTGGAATTTCCAAAGCTATTATCCTTCTAAAAAAATAATAGAGAAGTCACAGTGGACAAAATAGGAGAGAAGAAACCTACAGCACAGTGTTGGAGGTGTGGAAAAAGTCACCAGAAGGCATGACTGCACCTCAGGTCTGAACAATGAGAGGTGCAGGATTTGTCAGCCAAGCTGCAGGGAGGTGGTTGGTTCCCAGAGCTGCTGGGTCAGTCCCTGGAGGAAGCAATACTCACACTAGGCCAGGCTTGTGTTTTTAGGCAGCCTGCCTTCCCTCCTCAATTCCTGTACAAAGGAATGCCTACCTGGAGTAGGAGCCCTCATCAGAGAAACACAGTTTTTCTAGAAGACATCAAAAAAATCTCAAAAAAGTAATTAAAATGTAAATCATAAACGGCATATTTTCTCATCTTATGAGCCAAGCAAACTAAAAAGTGTCACTAGATCTCTTAAGTGCAAAGAAATTTGCCTCCTGTTCCTGCCAACTTTCCAGGAACCAACCCCAGTATGTCCCACTGGAAGTAGGCCAAATCTAAAGACATTAATTTCTTATCTGTTTATATTTCTAACAATATCACCTTTCTGACAGTTAATCCACGTGGAACAAATACACTAAATAGCCACTTGTACTTCTAGCTCTCACTTCTGAAGTCTCTCAGCTAATGACTCTCACTGTAGCACAAAGGTGACATTGTTCTCGTATCTTCATCCAAGGAAGATTTAAAGCTCATGGAAAAGGAACCTCAACCAGTTTTGAGAACAATCAGTGAAGCTGCCTATACCCACTGGAAATGCACTGCTCAAACCCAGAGAAGATGACACAACTGACAAGAGTGACAAACAGAGCTGCAAAAGCCACCTCTCACTGCCATGTTAAGTTTTGGATGTAAAAGAGGGAGCTACTCACTCCCAGTACCTCATTTTCCTTGGCACCCCCCGACAGGAAAAGCCCTGATTTTGACCATTCCACTCTGCTTAGTCCTTGCAAATTTGCTGCAGCATCTTTCTCTACAATAGTAACATTACTCTGTACCCCAACACTCACAGGTCTGATGGTTTTCAGTGTATTTTAAAGATCACAATAATCCCTACAGGAAAAGGATTCATATACAATTAATACAGCTAAATACACTTGACTGTAGAGCTGCTGCATGACCAGGTATAACATCACATGCTGAAGTTAAACTGTAGCAAGGAGCATATTTTAAAATGGCAAAATGAGAAGATGTGAGGAAATACTGTGAACTATTCTTACATGAGAAAAAACCTCCTCCAGCAAAAAAAGCAATCTGGAATTTTAGCACGGCTAACAAAACCCAGAGGTTTTTTTTTTTTTTTTTAATTCTTGAACATTGTAACAGGGCCAACAGCGTCTCTTCTTTCAAAAAGAGGCTGGTACCTCAAGAGGAAGAGGCTCACTTAGGTAATACATGGATGACCTAAGAAAGTAAGTCACAAAATCAACCTACTACAAAACATAAACATCTCTCTTCAGCCAAGAAACAACCTGTGTGTATCCTTTCACTTTCCTTCTGAATGAAATACTGCAAGAACACAGCTTTGCTATTTTCAATTTGTAAATTACAGTGTTTTACCCTAGAAAGCACACATTACATATGCCCCTTAGAATCTCCATCCTACAAACAATATTCAAGTATCTATTAGATTATATGGGAATTTAAAATAAAAACTGAGGCAAATCTTTCACTCAGCTAAGCAGAGGAGTGGTATGGGCTGAAAAGCTGTGGCAAAGAACAGAAACTGAGACTGCTTTTATTTTCACTGGTACTGCATAAGTTCAGCCAAGCCTTTTGCCCAGTGAATACACATAACACAATTTAAACAAGAAGTTTTTACACTGGAGGGCAACATTTTCCTAAATCTGAAATCTCTTCCCGATAATGTCAAAAGTATGAAAATTATTTTAGTTAAAAAAAAAAAAATCATACATGCTGCTTTCCACTCCTTTTGCTACTTTTATCCATAGTTTCTGTTAAGTTTGGCACAAATGTTTTATGTTTTGTTCAAACATATTGTTTAGCTAAACACAGCTTTTGCTGTGTTCAATTGAGGCTTGTTGCAGAGGGTGGTGATTGATTGTTTTTTACTCTGTAGCAGTATTTTATATCCCTTCCTACTTGTTAACAAAAACTTTTTATAAACCATAATATCGAAGAAGCCTGAAAGTGTTACTGAAAACATCAACCATGTGTTCACCCAAGCAGAAATCTGAAGGAAAGAATGTGGTATATTGATTTTCCCCCGGCAAAACCTCCTTAAGTATATAATGCAATTATCGCCTCTGCGGTGGAGTCCGATTTGGCAGTTCTAATCAGCCCAGCTCCCAGTACAGTCAGGGCTGCTGGGTGACACTTGAGATCTGAAGAGTGTGGGTAAAAATAACCTCTGTTCAACAAGACATGATGAACACCAGACAGCTGAGTCACCTTTAAATTCAAGTCTGATTTTCTGTTTTAAAAGGAATTATCGAAGACAGGGGGAATTATCAAGTAGAAGGGGATAAAGGATTCAAAAAATGTGTCTGAAATGTGTATTTTAATGAATAGTCTAATGTAATGAGCTTCCTTCTGGTTGCTGCCACTGACTAACAACAACACCTTTGGGAAACCTCAGTTTCCTGTGGAGAAACAACTTTTAATAAAATTTTCAACCTCTTTTGAAAAAGTCTAATTTCTAAGCACCTGTTTCTTACAAAGCACTGCCCATTTATGAAGGCTTCCAGTATCAGCAGTGAAGTTAAAAATTGAGTCAGGCCTGAAATCTGCCATGGGACACATGCAATCTGTGGAGGTGGTGGATATTTTGTAAGACACCATAGAAATGACACCACAGAAAGTTTACTGCATATGAAACATTGAGCTAACAGCAAACGAACCAAGCTGGTGGGGAAATACTACAAGTCCATTGAAGTTCAGTGATGTAACTGAAACCCCGGGGGAGAAAATGTTTCAGGGGAACTTTCACTCTGATTTTCAGGATGAGCCTTTACCTTGGAAGCTTTCTCTGAAGCTTTTGAATAGAATGAGCACCAAGGCAGTAGGAAAGCAAAATAATTGACATGTGCTCGCCAAAATATACCAACGAGAAGGCCATTACTCTCCCTTTTTAACTACCTCGGTGTGAAAGCAAAAGCAGGGCTCCGGGCGGAGCAGACCCCGACAACCAAAGCAAGCAGGGAAGCTTCCCCAAAACCACAAAATCCCCGTGTCCAAGCAACCACTTCAGAGCGCCTCGAAGGAGGAAAATAAACAAACAGACGCAGGAAGGAGCGGCGCTGCCGCGGGCGAGCCGGCAGCGATGTGCGGGAGCGCCGCGACCGCAGCCGCGACCCCGAGCAGGGGAGCAGCGGGAGGGCGAGGGGCCGCGGCAGGTGGAGGAAGGGATCGGGGCCATCCTGAAGCCTGAGGGGGAGGCAGCGGCCCGGGGAGGGTGCGAGGGGCTGCGGCGGGGAGGGGAAGGGGCCGCGGCGGGCGGGGGCGCGGAGGCAGCCGGGGGTGGTTCGGTGGTTCGCTGCACTCACGGGCGAGTCGTAGGAGAAGGCACATTCCGTCTTGTAGACCCGGTCCCCTGACTTGGGCACCCGGATCGTGGGCATGTAGGGGACGAGCAGCTCGCCCAGGTCCCCGGCGGCCATCTGCGCATCGCCGCCGCGGAAGAGCGCGGCCCGCTGCATCCTCCTTCCCTCCCTGCCCTCCCTGCTCCCCTCCCGGCCGCCCGCCCTCCCTGCCGAGCCGCTCTGCGCGGGCGATGGAGGCGGCGGGCAGCCGGGCCCGGGGCAGGGCGGCGGCGGGAGCCGGGCCCGAGGGAGGGCAGGGGGAGGGAAGATGCTATTTTTAATCCAATGGCAGCGGCGGCGGCACCAGCTGCGGCGGCGGCACTCGGGGGTCCCGGCGGGGGCGGGCGAGGGGCAGGGCAGCGGGGCGGGATTCCCGCGTTTCGCCCGAAAACCTCCGCTCCCAGCGGGGCAGCACGGACACTCGGCCCTGGTCTCCCCGGGTAGCCCGGGGCAGGCTTCCCTCTGACCGCTAATACTCTTTTATACCCTCTGCTATTTATTTTAAGCTTTTAAAGACTAAATATATATATATATATATATATGTGTGTGTGTGTCTGTCTGTATGTATGTGCGTATGTGTATATATACCTATATATGCGTATGTATATATATGTATATATGTATATATGTGTATAGGTATTTTTATATAGGCATATGTAATATATAAGTATATATGTAAGTGTATATGTGTATATATATGCATGTATATATATATATATATATACATATATACATATGTATAAAATACACGTAGTAAAAAATCTGTGTATTTTCATTCTCAGCCCCTCAATGCAGTGCAGGTGTCTCACGTGGCTCTGGCAGGTCCCCCCGGGGCCGTGCTGACAGGTGGGATGTCCCTGCTGTCCAGAAGAGCAGGTCAGTGTGGGGGATACAGGGTGGGAATGCCCAGCCTGGGATGCCCGAGAAGCCTGTGGCAGTGCCAGGAGCCAACTCCCAGTTTCATGTCTTCAGGGGCAGTACCTTTACCTTAAAATGCCCTTTTTTGGCCTTTGCTGTGTTTCTCTCTGCTCTTTACTTTGAAAGAATAATGTCAGAGAAAGGAGAAATAAGAGTGACCTTTGTAGGAAGAAAAATATTGCTACTGTTTTCAAGTAGTATCTAATAACTAACTACTACATATGCCTGGCAGCAACAGCATTAAAGAAATGACCAGTCCATGTAAAATGAAGATGCATAGAGCAGATGAATTGCCTTCCACCCATCATCCACAATATATCCAAGGATTCATTGATCACTTCCAAGGAGGTGATGTGACCTTTGCTAGAACCACCTTTTACCTCAAAATTAAAAGTTTCAAAAGGTGGTTCTAGGAAAATCTCAAAAACAGAATTGAAAAATGTTTGTACCCAGCTATGAGCAGCAGGCTGTGAGGGTGAGCAGAGCACACAGTGTTCTCAGCAGTTTTTACTACTGAAAAGTCAAGTGTTGGGAACAATGTGAAACACTGAGAGCAAAATGTGATGTCCATGGAGTGGTTTTAAACTTACTGAAAAACAGACATTACATCAGACTTGCAAGCATCATTGGATGCTGGATAAAAAACACTAATGCAGGGTCAGACAGGTTTGTTTTACCTGAGGAGACTTTGTGCTTTTTTAATGGCTTCTCTTATGAATAACTCAGCATTTATAAACAATGAGAGCCATAATATGACATATGAGCCATCTAACCTGAGAGACTGATTCTAACAAAAAGGAAAAGCAAAGCACTGATAGAAAATCAATGCCTTTCTAATGTTTGACAGTGCCAGGAAACAGCAAACAAGGCAGTTTTTGCTTAAAATAATCCATGCACTGTTGCCTAATGTAAAAAAAAAAATCTAGAGTTTTAAGTTTCAAATCACTAGATGATATTGGTCTAATTTGGGCTTATTTCCTTTAAAAAGTGAGAATTTTGAATATGGATAGATAATTTAGAGTCACAAACTGTAAGAGGCACTTTCCGTCACTCTTGAGAAATTTAAAACAAAGAGTACCATGGCCTGTAGGACCTGAGGAAACACATCCCTCTAGTGGCAAAAACCTGCTAGGTGATGAGAGAAATCTTCATATTCCCTAAAGAGTTGCCAAAAGTGGTGTAGAAGAACAGCTGTACAGTTCTGAAAATGCATGGCAGATACGTGTGAAGGTACTTTTCCTGCTGACTTCATCTCCCACCAATTACCTGACACAAAGCACTGAGAAAGAAAAAAACCCTTAGCTTCTTGTATCTTTCACTTAAAACTATAAATACTAGAAAGCACGACACGGAAATGAGTATTACCTACTTGTTTCATGTACATATGTTCTGAAGGAAAGGAGTGATTGTTGGCAATTGACATAAAGCATTTTCATTGATTAACAACTTTAATAGCTGTATGAGCTGAACTGCCACAGTTTCTTTCAAGATACTGGAATCAACACAAACACTGTTTATTCACTTCCATCAGCAAACAGCAGGACGTCTGTTCCACAGCACAGTCACAATTTGTCAGTATGCATTTAAGACCTTGCACACTGCCCTGAAGTGGTTTAATTGTCAGGTGTGGCTTTCATAGAATTGTCAACAAGATTTTTATCAGGTGTTTCATAATGGTACCATGGCCCATCTCCCCGGTGTCTCATCAGTCTGCGTGCCTCCAACTCCAGCAGCCTAAAAAAAAAGGCAATAGACACCCTCAGCATGAGGTTTGATTTACTGACAAAGCAATGATTTTAGCATCAATGGTTTAGAAATACTGCTGAAGCATAGGTACGACCAAAATATGAAGGGTTCAACTAAGACATGAGCTATTACATCTTTCTCTTTTGGTTTTTTTTTTTTTTGTTTTTTTTTTTTTTCTCCTCAGCAAGTCATTCCACAAAGGAGTAATAAAAATACTGGCAATTTTATCACACGTTCTTCTCTAAGCCGTGAGCATTAGCAGGGGCAAAAAGAGCTCCATTTGCTGATTCAGGAAGACAGAGCTACTCCTTTATAAATACCAAGTGTTTTGAAGACCCCCTGCCCTTGGATTGTTCTGGTAACCTGAATCCTGAAAGGCAGCGATAACAGATACTGTGACTCCCACTCTGGCAGCAGGCAGTGCAGGCAGCACTCAGGGGACACATGAAAGCACTTTATCCAGCTCAGTATGTCATGCAAAATCAAAGAGTCAGCTACACTATGGATCAGGATTTTAACCCCCCCAACGACAGAACATACCTCAGTTCAGATTTCCTCACTTCCACATCCAGCAGGGCCATGTCCTTCTCATAGTTCTTCTCAGGGGGGTCAAGTACATAACGAGCTATCCAGCGGGTTATGGGGTGCTGGAAAACATAACAGCAGAGATTGTCTGTGCAATTTCCAAGTAGAAATGTCACTTTGTATATCCACAGTCCTGAAAAGATGTCATGGACACCAGAAGTGCTGCCATTCAAATCATAACAGTAAAGTTACAAACGTGCACAACTACTTGTGAGATCAGAACCCTAAAAAGTCATATTTCTTTTGCAATCCTTAATGCCAAGATAACTGCAGATGACTGTTCTGTAGCAAAATAAAATTTAACGGAAGATATAATTTCTTTTCTTTCTGTTAAAGTTCCTTAAACTGCCACAGTAATCACAGAAGTAGACTCCAAATCTTTCTGTAATCAGCAACATTTCAAAATTCTGCTTCCACATAGAGGGCATTTCACTAGGAAAAAAAGTCTAAATTAGTTGAAACACTCACAATAATATTGCTGAATTCAATTACTTCCTATCAGGAACAAAACAGAGCTTGCAGCAAGAAGCCAGGGACTAATTTTAAGAAAATACAATTGAATTGAAACCATACAGCCTTGAGTTTGTGACTATAAAAATCTTCCAATTCTAGATCCAAAACTGTGTGTGATATGGGACTTTAAAACAATACTAGCACAAAAGAAAGAAATGTCACTGTAAACTCCAGTTTCTTAAGACATTGAAGAAAAAAAAAATAAAGACAAAAACATGGTATGAATGCAGAGGACTTTTCTTATTATTTAGGAATATTATAGAAAAATTCTTGGCATAGTTTCAGCAGTTTACTGCATACAGAGCATTTACATCTGCTTGTGTCAATAAACAGATTTACTACAGCCTTTTACATGTTCCATAAAGCCACAAAAAAGTTTACCAAAATCAGAACTGCACTATTTGAGTTAGTCATACTCCATTCATCATACTCCATTCATTTTACTCCCAAAAGCATCATCAGGAGAAAGGCTGTCCATAACATGCCCACCCTTTTACATGTTACACTCACTTTGTAGTATTCCCAGTGCTCTGGAACATAACCTTCAGGAATCTCTGCAAGTTCTGCTTCGCCTGACAAGGAAAGGAGGGGAGGAATATTTAACTCTGTGATTATTTTCCAAAGCTACCTTATATTCTGCCTTTCAGATAAGGAAAAGATCATTGTTCCACACAGAGAGTACTAAATCCCTCAGTGTGAGCTCTATTCAGAAAAATGGAACTTTCAATTTTTTGCAGACACATCCCACTGCAAATATCTATTCACAGATTTTAAGTGACACAACAAAAGGGTAAAATTAGCAGCTATACAGAAGAAACAACTTGGATCAAGTCCACAGAAATACACTTTAAAGTACAGGAGCTGAAAGCATGGACTTTTCCTGATTTCTATATTAAATTAATTACATATTACAGCAGGAGATTTAACACATGTATTGCTAAGCAGAATTTTGGCATCTTTGCTAGATAAAAAGCCAGAGTTGCAATCTTGTTCAAGCAAGTTACTAAACTTCACTGATGTTTGAAAGACTGCCAGAAGAGAGAATATATTTTTTTTTAATGTGAGAAACTTTTTCTTAAAAAAGCAAGAACTAAAGCAAATATACTGGGAGCATTTTCTATGTAGTTCTACAATATCACTGTATTTGTTAGGCCTATTCCATGGTCTTCCAAAGAGAGAGCCCTAAAAGAGACTATCCAGCATGCTTAATTCCCATTTAATAACTTTGACTGTACTTTGCTTAGCCCTGACAAAGCACTCACCAACAAAGATGTTGATATATGTTAAGAGCACAGCCACTGGTATTCCCGTCAGGAAAAAATAGAATCTCTGGAGAGGGGATAAAAACAGTCAGTGTGGGAAACTCAGAGCCCTGACAAAACTTACATGAGATCTGAAAATATCTGAAAATAGTAGAACAGCCAGTAACTCTTGAGATTTGCGTTTCTAGGTTGGAAAGGGATGTTGTGTGCAAACACTGCTGATTGCAATGAGCTCATTAATGAGCCACAACACACAGAAGTGATGCTGTGTCAGCCCCTGAGCCTGTTCAGGTCAGTTCCCATCTCCCAGTGAGGTCAGTGTGTGCAGCAGCAAAGAGCAACACCTCCCTGAAATCCCTCAGCATCTTGGCAGGGCTGGCTCCAGCACTCAGCTGCAATCAGCAAAGCAAGAATCCAACACCAGTGCAGCCACTGTGGGCTCTGGAGCTGAGCAAGGCAGAGAAATGATCACATGAAGAGAGCTGTATCAAATCAGCTGTTGCTGCTTATAATAGGATTTATCCAAAACCTGACTTTGGAGGGGTCAAACTCAGGTCGGGCTTCCTAAATCTCACCTCTGTTGTTAGTGGTGTAGATAAGTGAAGGCAAACCCTGCAGAAGAGTAACTGATATGTTTCAAAAAGGAGGATGGAGTAGAAAGCATTTGTGAGCCATGCAAATATGAACACAGACATGTAATTTAAGAATGCTATTACAGCAGTAATTGAAGTACCTATCACAACCTTTGCTATATAGCCAGTCTATGAACTTCATCTGGCCCTGATTTTACAGCATATGACCAAAAAATTCTTAAAGAGGACCTGAAATTCTTGTTTATGTAAATATACCAGCCACATTTTAGATGCTATTGCATAAACAACAGAGGAAATTGTATTTTAGACACTCTTACACCATTTGCAAGTGAGGTGCTACACTGAATGCAATACATTTGATTTTTAACTCACCAACAAGCTCAGAAATCGAGAATCATAAAAACTTGTTGCCTTGATGATAAACATTCTCTTCCCATGGTCACCACTGTGTCGTACAGGAACTGAAAATTGAACCAGAGTATTATGGTTTTGTACCCCACTGGTGCTTATGCCAGGACAAGGTCAAACATACGTGGGAAAAGAAAAAAAAAAACAAGAAGAGCATACAACAGCAGCTGAGTTTTCTGCAGTTCGCCTGAAGTAATTTCGCATTTTGTTAGCATGAACCTATTTTTTTTCTAACTATAGACAGAGATCTATGCCCACCTGTAAGCACCAGCACGGGAGTCAGTGAATGTCACCATACAGGGCCGAGTAAATGGGCAATTACAGCGCCAGGAGGGTCAGCCTCCTGCCCGTTTCCTTTCATTTTCTACCCAAACCCGGCAGCTTTTCACAGGAACGGGGACACAACGCGGCACCTGCTCAGCCCCCGGCCCTCCCGCGGCCTCCGGGAGGGCACCTCTGCCCCGCTCCGCAAGGTCACCTGGCCCCCGCCGCCCCCGCCCCGCCGCTCCCCCTCCGGGGCCGTACCGAGGGTGCCGGGGAGGCGGGGGGCGATCCCGGTGATCCCGGTGGTCCCGGTGATCCCGGCGCTGCCCGCCCGCCGCGCCGCCCAGGCCGCGGCCGCCCGCAGCACCCGGCTCATGGCCGCCATGGCTGGGACTGGCACGGGGCGGGGCCGGCGGCGCCGCTTCCCGCCGCGGGGCGAAGCCGGCGGCCGCCATCATGGGAAAGGGCAAAGCCTTCCCAGTGCCCCCGGCGCAGTGGGACTGCATGGAGGTGAAGCCGCGCAGGCGCCATCTTGGCAAAGGGCAGAGCCTTCCCTGCGCTCCATGTACAGTCGGAGAGAGCGGGGTGAGGCCGGGCAGGCGCCATCTTGGAAAAGGGCAGCTCCCGGTCCGTGCCCCCGGCGCTGTGGGAGGACGCGGGGCGATGGCGGCGGCCGCGGCCATGGCCGCGCTGGGCCGGAGCCTCACGGCCGCGCTCCGCCTGCCCCGGGCTCGGCCGGGACTCCCCGGGTACGCACTGCGCCGGGGGGACTCGGGCTCAGGCACGGAGGGGCGGGCGCGGTTCCCGGGAGGAAGGAGAGCCTGCGGCGGGAGGCGGGTGTCCGTGCGTCCCGGCTCCGCCAGGCTGAGGGCTGCAGCGTGGTGCGGGGCTGCCGGCATCGTGTGAGGGCAGCACCACGCGGTTCCCTGTGCCTGTGGAATCCTGCAGTCATCGTGCTGGTGCTTCCAGCATGGGGGAGTTTGTGCTTTCCCGTGTGTCCACAGCTTTTGCCATTGAGGCCACGGGGGAGGGCGTGGATTCTCCCTCTCTGGAGACAGCCCAAACCCACCTGGATGCGTTCCTGGGTCACCTTCTCCAGGTGATCCTGCTTTGGCAGGGGTGTTGGACCTCTCCAGAGGTCCTTTCCAATGCTAGAAGTTCTGTGCTTCTATGATGTACTCTTGTACAGCATAGCTCAAGTTTATTCCTTAATTTTTAATTGTTATTTATCTCTAAGTATAGAAAATTGATAATTAGATCAGATGAAGGGGAGGAGAAAGCACCAAGATGACTTCTTTGTGACTAACCAAACCCCTGCTTTTTCCCCACATGCTGTGATCTGTCTGTAGGACCTGTGCCTTTGTGAATGAAACAAACATTCCCATTTAGCAGAATGCTGTTCTTCCTGTCATACACAGTTTTCCTTCTGACTTTTATGCAGGATGACACTGAACCTGTACCACAAGAACCTACCAAAAGTTGAGACCCTCCATCAGGTGAAGTTCCTGCACACAACTGTGTCTCGGAGAGGTCTGGAGGAGTTTTTTGATGATCCAGCAAACTGGGGGGAAAAAAGTGTAAAGTCTGGTGAGTTATATTTAGACTTTCTGATACTGATCTTTGAGCTGAAATTGGACCTGGGTTTTTTTTGCATTACAGGGAGCATTCATAGCTACATAAAACTTATTTTTCTATGTATATGTACATACATCCACGTGTGCATCTTTATGCCTGTTAATTTTTGCTGTGTTTATGAAAGCAAATAGCAATTGTGCAGCAAAATGTTTTGTTGTAAATTCTCTGTCTTGCTCTGAAGTGAGAGTGTATCACAGAAGAGATGTGCTGTGATGAAATATGAGTACTATGGAAGAAAACTAGTTCAGTGTAAAGATTCATCTGACAGCTTTCTGTATTCCCAGCCTTTTACAAGCACAAATAAACACTACATATAATTGCCTTTTTGTGTTGTATTTTAAAAGCAAAGCTGAGTATCGTCAAGGATGGCTGTCCAAGCAGTAGTGTTTTAAAAGTGGTCTTTATACTGTTGTGTCAGCTGAGCCTAATAAAAGCAATTTTTATTTTCCAGAATAAGAGAACTTTGTTTCATTCAGTTAATGGTGGT
This sequence comes from Vidua chalybeata, assembly GCF_026979565.1. Classification (NCBI taxonomy): domain Eukaryota; kingdom Metazoa; phylum Chordata; class Aves; order Passeriformes; family Viduidae; genus Vidua; species Vidua chalybeata. The sequence goes on along the minus strand of NC_071539.1, from coordinate 7,044,648 downwards.
TTTCTATCTTTTACAGGGGATTCATGGAATATAAAGCAGCTAAGGGGCAAGAGTAGTGAAGACTTACACAAACTTTGGTAAGTAAGTTTTAGTGAAGAAGCTTCTCTTCTTTCAGAGCAGCTCTGCAGTTGTCAGTAAAATGTGGCTGGTGAATTTAGGATCCAGTAACTTCAGTCTGGCACAGAGCTCTGCAGGCTGCAGCCAGCTTTGGGCTAGGAGCAGCCCTGGTCCTGGCCCTGCTCAGAGCACAGAAGCTGCACTGCAGGTGGCTGTGGGACACTTGTGTCTAGTTCAGAGGGCTCAGGTTTGGTGCAAACCCTCTGGGGGTTGTTTGAGTGGGACAGACTTGGTTGTCAGTGCTTTCTTGTGGGTGGGCACTTCATTCCATCAGGGTGCTCAGGCCTGCATTTACTGATTTTGGAAGTGTCTGAAGCTGGAGGTTGCATTGCCACTTCAGGCTGAACTTAATCGTTCCTGTGAGCAGCTTTTTCCTTGCTTTGTCTTGTCCTTTTCATGTGTATATGTAAGAAGAATCTGGCTCTGTCCAGGTAGTGGAAGACAATTTAGTGTTAAACTCTTCCCTCTTAAGCCCTCTTTATTCCAGACTAAGTAAACCTGTCTTCCTCATTCTCCTCTTTTGTTTCATTATATGAAGCCAGCAGGATTTGGGATTAGAGATGGTAAGTGAATAACTGCTTAGCTATCCCAAAGGCATTTTTGAATTGCTGTGCTTTCTGCTCTAGGTATGTCCTGCTGAAAGAAAAGAACATGCTCTTAACTTTAGAGCAAGAATCCAAACGACAGCGCAAGCCTATGCCAAGTCCAGAACGCTTAGAAAAGGTAACTTTTTCATGCTACATAAAAAACTACAACTCTCAAGTAAAATTGCTGAAAGATCAAGTGTTTGTAAACTTGTTAAAGACCTTTTTTTTATTATTATTATTTCCCTGATTTTACTGTATGCACTAACTGCTGAAGTTATAATTTGGTCAAGGCAGCTTTCTCATTGTCCCATGGGCATTACTGGGGCTGTGACCAGGCTCCAATGAAAACTAAAATAACCAACGGCCACTACAAAACATATTTGCTTCTTCTGCTTCCCTCTAACCCCTGCCTCAGAGCTTCCTATACTTCTGCATCACCATTGGCTTTTATGCATTACCCAGCTGGTCTTTAATGAAGTATCAGACTGTCAGTTATTTCTTATCTGTCCTGCTGTCAAATTAGGTTTTTGAAGCAGCCATTCCTTCCTGTTCTAGTAAAAAGGGCCTGCTGAGAGAGAACTCATGATCAAACTCCAGCATGTTTTACCTTTGTTTTCCCTTTAAATTTTGTCTTAAGTCTTTGAGATCTTTTGAATTTTCAGCATTGTTTTTCGTTGGTGCATCCTGAATTTTTTACCATTTCCAGGTAGAAACATCTATGAAAAATATAGACTTGGTAGTCAGAGAAAGAGAGATTGCTTTGAGGCTTTTACAAACAGGCCATGAAAAGCCAGTCCCCGGCGAGTGGAGACACGACTTCCTGGGACGCACCTTCTGGTATGGAAAACCTTTTTTAATGTGTGAGTTTTTTTTGTGGTGTGTCTGTCCCAGAAAATCTTTAGCTAATCAAGGAAGGATGCATAGACTGTACAGAACACAGGAGACACAGTTACAAACCAAGCCAGCAGGAGCTGGAAATAAATACCCACATACAAATTCTGCCATGTCCCAGATCACTTTATCATTGTACTTGAAACCAAGAGAAAGTGGTAAAATCCTAGAATTAAGATGACGTGTACATTCCGTAATCATTTTTATCTGTCTCCAATAGGTACAGTTACAAGGAATGGCCAATACCATGGCACTTAAACAAAAAACACAAAAAGAAGAGATTCTATTACTTACCTCACGTGAATCACTTCATCAGGTAAAAAGATTATTTTGACACTGAAAGTTATCTTCTGATCTGTTTGTGTCCTTATTCCACTTTAAAAGGAAAAAATAGCTGTAATCCTTTGGTTTTCAGCTACTAGACTGAAAATTAGGCTTTTAAAAATTACAGCTTGCTGTTTCTTTGTTTCCACCTTAGGGTACATGATTATGCAGTGGCACTGCAAAATTAACTTCAAGTGCAGAATATCAAAAATCCTCCTAACTTCCATAGAATTCAAAAGCAGAGTAAAAATATTACTCTGCAGGCTTTTTTACTTATCAGAAGCAAATGAATACTGAAGTTGTTAATCACTGAGTGCCTCTATCTGTTTGGGGGGGAGGTCATTAAAGTGGTCACAAGCTGGCTGGAAATGAACCACACCAACTTCTCCGTTTCAGACTCAGACTTGAAAAAACCTTACGGAAAAGGGCAAGACAACAAAGCCTGGAGAGGACGAGGAGGAAGGTTTTGGAAAGGAAGTTCCCTGATGTTGCTGTGAAATCCCAGAGCCAGTAGCATGCTGGAAGAGCACTGCAAGCAACTGGTCAAGTGTCTGTGGACATGAATCGTGTTCTGGAACCACAAACAACTCCACTGAGCATTCCAGAGAGTCTCCATCTTTTTTTTGTTTTTAATACCACATTTGACTTCAATTAAACTTGTGCTCTGGAATTAAAAAGCAGCTTTGGTGCCTAACTCAAATCATCTGATCTCTTAGGTTTCCAGGAACAAATGTTGTGTTAGCCAGCTGTTACAAGAGAGATAGGAACAGTGAAGAGCAGTCACCGAGTGCCAGCTGACAGTAACAAATGTAGGGTAATATTTACCTGGTTTAGTGTAACAAATGTGCATCAAAACCAGACAGAAACATGAGAGCATCTGAAGCTCACACATGAGCCTTTTCCTTGATCATATTTTTCCTGCTATTTTTCTGAATATTTTCCCTGAGTTACAGGTAAGCTGCACAAGGTGTATTTGCTCTTTGCATAAATGCACTGGTAAATGGGCTCTTTGGTCTGCTATGAGGAATTTTTTCCACTGCTTTAAGTCTGGCTTCTTAGGAAGTATGAAATACTCAGCATGGGAACTTCTAATACAATTGTCCTACCTTGGTTTCTGTGACAAATTCAAACACTTGCATGATGCTTTTTTGCACAGTGCAAAATGTTTGAAAGAAGGCTGCTATAGTTTTTTATGAAATTGAAGTAGGTACTGCTGTTGTTCTCAGTTCATGGAAACACCTTCACCTTTCACTTCATGAAAGCTTTTAACTTCCACATGTGGTCTAGAAATCTAGATTTATGTCACAGATACCAGTCTTTCAGGAAGCAAATGTGCTCAGCAGTATAATCTGGTAAAACACTGCAAGGGAACCCGTACTGTTTCCTGTGAGTATCTATCTCCATCATTTGGACCTTCACTTACTCCTCTGCATCACACAGAATTCCCACTGTTTAAACTCAGAAACTTTAGTGTGAGAAAATCTCCCGCAGTGTTTTGCTCTCCTTGTGCTATAGGAATATTAGCAGATATTACTACTGTACTGCAATTCTTTTAAGAGAAATAGAAGATAAAAGCTGATTTGACATAAGGAAATCTAAGCATGCCACAGAAGGAAAGCTTAAAAACACCACCCACTGCAGTGCACTGAGGTGGCAGTTATGTTCCATGTTCCACCTGAATGGAAACTGGACTGAGTCTTTTTCTTCCACAATGACAAGAGCTGGTGACTTTGCACTTTGCCTCATTTTGCAAAAGAAATATGGTTTGTCAGTAGCTTTGAAAATCTGATCAAGCAACTTTGTCTAAAGAGCAACTCAAGATTCTCATGATAAGACAAAAGCAGATTGGTTTGATAAATTACTTTATTATTTGGAGGTAATGTGAAACTTTTCAAATAGAGGCCTCATAATTATTTACCCACAAGATCTTTTAGGATACAAAAATGTAGCAGTACTGTTTATTTTTTTTTTTAGATCAGTTAAATGCTATTTGGTTTTCCACAGCTTTTGAGATACGGAGCAAAACTTAATTGTGTCCCAAAACAGATCATCACACCATTGTAAATTAAACTTAAAAGCAACATTGAGCTGTGTCTTGACAGCCAATTCCTGCTGAAAGAAAGTCATCACCATTCCTGTGACCCTGAGTGCACCTTCCCCCTGCAAACACAGGCACTTACAGACCCTGCTGGGAGGCACAGGGGGAGCCACACCAGCCACGAGCACACGGCACTTAGGGCTCCCTGCAGCAGGGTCAAGCCATGCACTGAAAGCTTCTGACTCTGCTCCCAGTCTTGGAGAGGCAATTCTTTGTCTTAATTTCCCTGTCTCCAACAGCTTTTGCTTCTCACCAACACCACAAAGGCATTAAATACATTCTTAGACATCAGGTGGAAAGCATTGCTTGCTTACTGAAATGAAACTGCTCCGTAATAAAAAAATTAACAAACCAGTGCTTAATATAACATTCACTCCATGGAATGTAACACTTCTGTGAGACAGTAAAAGTTTACAGTAAAATAGATTGCTGAATACAAACTTTCAACTTTTAAAACAGCAGAGTAACTTTCTCTGCAAGTACTCACAAGCTTGCTCAAATATAAAAGACCAAATTTTATTTTTTAAGAGAAAAATAAGAGCAATTTAAGGCCAAAGTACCAGCAAGGAAGACTAGTATGTGAAAATAGACAAGAAATTAGACAGGAAATAATTAATAAATAAGCACAGGCATTTGCAAAGTTATGCCTCTATCTATTAGCTAACCTGTAAAGCTGTTCCCAGGAAAAGATACTAGAGAAAATAGACCTTTATACAAAATTATAAAATGCTTGTTACAGGAATTATTGCTTTACAAGGGATGTAAACATCCTTCTTCTATTATAGTACCAATTAGGTCTCTTGAAATTTCTAAGGTTTGTTAAAATTGAACTTGAATTATGGAAAAAAACCAATATAAACTTCCTACAAAAAGGAGTCCATCCCATTCCTGAGTATGCTAAAGCTATAAAACAGAAGGAGCACCGAGCAGGCAGCAGTTTTCACAGTAAAGAGGTCTAAGGACATTTTCTTTCTACACACTGTTTCCCTCCTTCTTCATATTCTTGTTTAGAAATCCACATCTGCTGGAAAGTACCCTACAAAAATAAAGAAACAAAAGCAACACACAATGAAAAAATATCAGAACACAAATGATGGTTAATTAAAACACGATTAGCTTCTCCTAGGAGGGAAAACAAGTAAGTCCTTACATTAAATGAAGTATTAGGATTTGACCTGCTTAACTCTCTCTTCCTTTTAGCAGTTTTATTGCTAAGGGATTAAACTCAAGACAGGATGTGCAGCACCAAATGCTGACTCCAGTCTCCCTTTCCCATGGAATAAATTAACCCCTAAAAAGCATTTCCATGCTCAGTAGCTTGTAGAGTTAACCTCAGGAATATGATGCAGAAACAGGTTTACTACTTTCATTGTCTACTAGATATAGTCTAGAGGAAGTGCATGTATTTCAAGGCTTTACCTTCCCATTAAAAATGGGAGAACATGGCAGGATATGCTGTCACCAGAAACAATCACACCTCTTTTTAATCTCTTGCCCTTACCATGAGGATAGCCAAGATTATGACTAAGTAGCACAGACTCTGCAATGCACACTTCTGGGGAATCAGATGTCTGGGTGGCAGTGCTGTTCAGCACAGCAACACAGTCACACAGGTTTACTAACCAAAGAAGCCAAAATGGAGCCCCCAATCCACGAGCTGAACCTCCTCTCCACAGTGGTGTTGTTAGCTATCAACTTCAGGCGCATGCTCTGCACAGAAAAGGAGCAAAAGCAAACATCACACAAACTGTAAGCTGGTGACCTTTAGGGACAAGCAGCACAAGGAACTTAGTGTCTATACCAATATGCAGCTGAAAAAGGTCCATTTTAGTACATCTGCAATACTGCTCATCTGCCCTGCATTTACAGTTCAAAACAACCACAGTGGAACAGGAAATATGGTTTTCACCTTGTCTCCCAACAGCAAATGGTTAAGGCAAGGAATGGGGCAGGTGGAGAGCAGCAATATCACAGTGTATCATGTCATTTCCAACACTGCACTAGGACTAAAATGACTTACATTGCTGGAGTTATCTAGTCTTATTTGGATCCATTCATTCCTTTTGCTTTCAAAATGCCTTACAGCAATAAAATCTTTTGAATTTCAATGGGCTCCTCCTCAGCTATTATAAGCAGTGAATACATTTTTCAGTTTCTCCTAACATTCATCATTACAGAGTTGTCCCAAGCAGAACAGTTTTGCTTGAATACTAAAACTCAAGAAATATCGTTATCTGTATCTACTCTCAGATGCAAGGTATCAATACTTTTTTCGACATCAAGTCATTAAAAACATATATAAGTATGTTACTCATAGACAAAACCTGGTGATTTAGGTTGTCTGCAGAACCAAGGAAAAACAATTGCCACAACAAAGTGACCTCAGGCAGAATGACTGAATGTGCCTCAAGTTAGTCAGCAACACTTCAAAAGAGAGACCATCAAGAGAAATACTGGCTGTTGCTTGGGGACAATTACAGAACTTAGGATCACAATCTGACAGCAAGAGTGAAGCAGTAAAATATTCAAGGAATACTTTTCTGTATAAAAGTCTTCAAGAATTCTTTTGTTTCTTTAGAGAGGGAGGTTTCTTCACCCTGCAGAAATCTATTCAGCTGTCAGGTTCCCAAGAAAGTCAAAGCCACAATATCCTTGTGTACTTTTGAGGCAGAAAAGTAAAATGTTAAGTACTCAATGCAGTAATGGAAAGTTTTTTTACCGGTGGGGTTTTCTGAGACAGCTCCCTGTTCAATCTGTCTGTGAAACTCTGTATTAGAGTGTTTCCTCCTGCTACAATCACACTGCCATAGAGACCCTAAAAAGAGAAAAAAAAAAAAAAAGCAAACCTGGAGCTTTACCTCGGAAATCATTCTGAAAACAGCTCTCACAATAGTGAAGGGTGGCACGAGTATGTATAGTCAACAACAACAATACATCACTTGATGCCAGCAGTATTACCTCTCCCAATTCAATTTATTATTTAATCACTTAAAAATATTGCAAGGCAGCTTAATATTAAACTATAAAAGGAAGGCAGAAGCCGTATGTTCTGTATGATTTAACAAAACAATTTCTACTATGGAGAACCCTCAACCTGCAGATCTCCCCTGTATGCAAATTGTTGAGTTTTTTTACAGCTGAATGCAACCTCAAAAGAAAACCCTGCAGCCCTGGAGCAGTTTTCTATCTCACTATTGCTGCAGTTGGTGAACTCATACCCTGGCCCAGCCCACTAAGCCCTCCTCACACACTGGTTAACAGAAAAAATTTTTGAAAGAACTCTCAAGCAATCTGTATCAAACTGACACCTGAGAAAAATAGCACATTAATTTTAAAAATAATGTTTTCCTTTAGAACTTCTCTTTATAAATTCCATGTATGTTCTAAACATAACGATGCCTAAAAATCTGAAGGTAACACTCCAAGTTAGAAACATAAATGCTTATCTGAAGGTAGTCCAATCCAAATTATGCAGTGCCAGCCACAAAATCTGTACATCAGATTTTTAAATACGGGTAGAAACACTAAGTAAAAAGTCCTGATTTAACATTTTGTAAGAGGAAACACTAATGGTACATATCCCTATATACAAATACATAATACTAGTGGAATTATTCTAACATATTTATCATTATCCTAGGAAATCTCTTCACTGTTGCTGTTCTAGTCCCAGAAACATGTATTGGCACAAAAATATCTATGCTTTAAAACACTGCCTGGCTGAGTAACACTTACCGGCCTGATATCTATATCACACATTCCAACGCTTGTGGTGACAACGTGGCTCACACCCAACATCGTGTTACCAGATAAACCCTGCAGGGAAAATCATGAATCTACACATCACTGCTTCAGGAGAGCAAGGCATAGAAAAGCTCTGAATGAGCTGAATATTACAAGTATTACTGGAGAGGGAGCTAAGCATTTTGTTAGGGAAGGAACAAAAATATCCCTATTTTTCCTTTCACCTCATCACCACCCAATTTGAACATTTCCTCCTTCCCTTCCCCAGCCATAATTCAAGACAGGCAAATTCTACCCCCAGGAGAACCCCACAGTGCAAATACACCCAAATCACGAAATTAAAAATGTTACACAAATAAAAGCCATGTGATAGCCTAGTCATGCAGAGCCTTCCAATCACAGCTATCACAGTGGTTTTACCTTTACATTGGAAGGGTCAAACAATCCCTCAGGAATTTTCAAACGCTCAGCACCAAAGTCACAGTTGTAGCCATTGGGGAACTCATAATGAACTGTTGGCATCTGTGCTGCCACCCTGGAGCATCAGACAGAAAGCAACACATTAAAGTGCTCTCTAAACAGGATGTCAAGTTATCCAAGCAGTGTTATAAACTACAGTTCCAATGGCAATACTGGGATCCGTAAGACTTACACGTCCAATAATATTTATTATAATCTCATCTTGGTATATTGCACAAAAAACTAATACTTGGGTGTATGCAGTACTCCTACTTCCATAAATCGTCAAGTTTTAGATAAAACCTTCTTCCACAACAAAACCAGCCAACAGCAATGAACAGGCTGAGCACCACATACACAACTGGTAACTGATTTTACAAGAAAGAAGAAAGTAACATACTGTTCATCATAGGTTGAATCTGATACTTGGAGGACAGAAGCCTGGAAGTCCTGAATGACACACTGTGGAGTTCAAAATAACATGAACATAAATAATATGAATTTTAGTCTTCAATTTTATAAAATTTATAGAATTGGCACTAACTTCTCAAATATTTTCTTGTTCTTCAAGAGAAAAAACTGATACACTTGCAAACAAAACTTATTTATGGAACACTCAAGGGAGGTGAGAGCAGGAGGAGTGACCTACTTACATTACACATGTAGTTGTGCCAAGACCTGGTGACCTGGGGCAACTTCTCTTTTCTCTTCCAATTTGCTGGCGACCCCTCACGAACTGCCTCCTGAGATTGTACCAAGTCATCATGTAAGCATTTAAGCCTCTCCCCAAGACAACACTTACTAAATAAAGTTACTTTCCCACCTTTGAAGCAATCATATATGGAGGAATTATCTCTACGTTCATTTCCTGAAACAACTCCCGGCACTGCATAGTGATAAAATCTCCTGCAAGTGGTGATTTTACGATACCTAGAAGGCAAAGAGGGGATCCAAAATAAAAACCAAAACAACTAACCTGGAAAGTATCCAAATCATGAACAGATTCTCCCAACTATTTATCAGTGAACACTATTAGTGTTTTTTCCTTTTTAATGGGGCACACAGATGTAAAAGCAGTAACAAAACTGTACAAGCAGAAATCACTCTAACTCGACCTTGATACTGCAGTGCTATTATCCATGGAAGTTTATACCTTGCTGAAGCACATATCCATCATGCACTGGAATAGCAGTGGTGTGTGTTGCTCCACTATCCAAGATGAGACCTGTAGATCTTCCATTAGCAAAACTAGTCAAAGTGATTAAGGAAACATTGTAATTTTCACTTCAGAAAAAAAAGTGCTGCCATACAATTAAATCATAACTAGGAATGAGGACTCCAACATGTTATTCCTTTCCTCTACAAAGGAATTTGTCATCTTTCAGTGCATACCATCTTTCTGTGAAGTGCCCAATCTCATAGAGAGAGCAGCATTTAACTTCCTTCCATCTGTGAACTAACTCAAGCTTTGGAGGCACAAGGGTGAGACTTCATGCCACTACTATGCAGCAAGCTCTAAGTACATCCAACTCATTTAGACTTGAAGCTGGAAACATATTATTAGTTTAAAATTACAAATAATTACAAATATTATTCTTAAGGCTATGAAAACATCATGCTCTAATTACCGTATTTAGTAGTGTGGACACCACCATTTCATATCTGTAATATTCTTATCCATAGCATACAATGGAAAAAAACATCATTAAAGAAAGTCTTTGACCCTCAGGGACAAAGTCAGATTGGAAGAACTTCAAAAATTAGCTCTAATGCCTTACAGTTCAGAAAATGCATTTGTTTACTTCCTCCCTGGATGTTTATGGAAAAAATAAATTTGAAGAAAGTTAGGCATGCTGTTATACTTGGAATTGCCTGGAAAAAGCTTACCATAATTTCCTGGGGGGAGGAAAATAAAACCATGCAGTGAAACATTTCAAAGGATACGCTGTCAGAACAGCAGTTTTACACAAGAAAAACGCTGGGATGTTGTAGTGTTCAAACATCAATTCCGTCAGTTTCTCACGCTTTGCCCTGGTATTCCACTAAAAAATAATAAACCCAAACCACAAGAAAGTGACCAAAAGAAAACTGTGTTTGCACACTAATAGATTGCTAACACAATAAAGAAGTTATTAGAAAAACTGTAGCCATAGTTTCAAATGATACCAAAATTCTACATAAATGGATTTCTAGTACTTTACGTCTTTAGAACATTTTTTATTCCATATATACTGCAATACATCAATGCTTATCTGTCACACAAAATTGCTGCACACCTTTGGTGTTACAATAGATTTCTTTACACTTTACAGCTCTTCCAGTGTTGGGTTCCCAAAGAACTCTCTAAAGCAAGCACCCTGCCTTCCACAAGGGGAAAGATACATGAAGGAACTTGCCCAGTGGGAAGAAAAATAAATCCAGACTTTCCAGTTCCCAACGTATCTTTCCACAGTTCTGCAGTAGTTGTGATTAAGCCAGGATATATCTCAAATATTAAACACATTACTGAAAATGTGACGTTTTTTCCAAGCCAGTACAAGAAAGTAAGATGAGGTTTGTAAGGAGAATTTCAATGGGAATGTCTCTATTCAGACACACACTGAGCCATCAAACACAGCCACTGCAAATTCATCCACACTCCACAAGCTGTGATTTAACACAAGGAAACAATGAAATTCAAGAAAATAATTTTTGTAAGGTTTTATTACAGAAAGGCATCACTTGTCTATGGCATGTCTGCCTTTTCTACTCTGACTTTCAAGATCTGCCTTCAAATGCTGAGCATTTTAAAATTTATTTTCATCCACTTCAGCTGCCTTACAGGACCACTTACAGACACAAAGACAGAAAAATTAAAACTTCTCCATTATAAATATTATTCTGTGTCACTTAATATTACTTGTAAGGCTGAATGAAGCAAGATTTTTGATGGCATTTTATTAAGTGTAACTTAATATATAAGACATCCAAACATCTTTTTTCTTTTTATTCTAGGCAGTAAAATTTCTTTTTTTAACTCTTGGCTTCTTTTCAGTAAGTGAAAAACAATAGCATATTGTAAATACTTTCTAATACAATTCATAGAAAGTATTTCAAATTGAGGGTTTTTTAGACATTTTCCAGAAGCTGTCCAAGTATTTTAAAATTGTCACTTCTGTAGCTAAGTTTTAGTCCTTGTCACCTACAAGCTATTGTCAGACTTATCCAGGACTAATGTTTGCAGAGTTAGCAAAAAGACTTCTCAAAATGCACAGCTGCTTTTACTCACTGGTGCTTCAGACATAAGGACAGGATGCAAACTTGCTTCAGATTTAATATGCATCTTGTAAGTGTGATCCAAAATTGCCTGGAAACTATCCCAGTCTTCAACTGTAACAACATTGAGACAAACAGGTTAGTTACTTCTAAGTTTTGTTTCATAAACCCATAAAGGCTTTCCAATTTAGTTTTTGCATAGAGCTCTTCAGTCAAAAGCTGTCCTCAGCAGACACACGCCTCCTCTAACGGATCTGCAAAATTCTCTTCCTCCACAACCACCACGACTTCAATAATTATGCTGAAAGCCCACTAACACTGAAAACCAACCGCATCTCCATGCAATTTGTAAACCAGAAATCTGTTCTTACAGCGTCTGTTGCTGCACATAACATCTGTCAACACCACTATAACTTCCTGCAGGCTGGCAATGCTATTTTAAAATCAGGTAGAAAAAGACGAGAGCACCATACTCATTCCATTTTTTAAAGGTGAAATGGCTTCCATATTCTCCCTTGGAACTCTCAGGGCATTAGTGTCTATGTAGTAAGTTGGGCCCCCTTGTTTGCCTTTGTCACCATCTATCTCCATCAGAGTGCTGCCATTGTCCCTTTCTAGCACCACACCAATGGCTGTTGGAAAATCCACCTGCAAGGCAAGAGGCAAGGATTAGTAATGCTTTGGAAATTGGTGGTTTTCTCATAAATTCAGGAGTTTCTTTAGACAATACACTCAGAACAAGCCCCAGTGTATTCAGAAGGGCTGTAACTCGCAAAGACCTATGGCATAAATCCATGTTCAATTTCCATGGAGGCACAGATTCTCTCACCTTTGGGCAGTCCTCGCCTGCATAGCCTGCTCTCACTGTGTACGAGCCAATGTCAAAAACCAGAGCCCCGACTTCATCTGAAAAGATTGTTAATAAAGCATGGTTATTATGCTCTTCTGCAACCCTGACCTTTCCCTGCCCACTGCCTGCTTTACTGGCAAAACAAGACAAGCAAATCAAAGGATCTTTTAAAAAGGACGAACTTTCCTATTCAGAACTCCCGTTACCAGAGAGCTATTGGAAAACTGCAGACAGGCTTTAACCGGGGCATTGCAATCCCTCCCGTTTGGTGATAGGAAGAGAATTTTAGTAGAAGAGGGAAAACGTAGTAGCAGCTAAACGGATCGCAAGATAAAGCTTTCAAAAAGTTCTAATTTAGCAGTCACACGAAGCCAGGCGAGCCCAGAGCCCCCGCGGGTGATGCGGATGAGGAAGATGGGACTGAAAACATCAACTGTGTGAGGGAAGGAGTCACAGAGCGCGAAGCGCCCACTGCTACGACCCGATCCCTGCTGATCTATGCACATCCTAAAGGAAACCTGTCGGAAACGAACGGTGGTCACGGGGGGTGTGCAGAGGGGCTCGGGGAACCACACCCGGCTCCCAGAGAGCGGAGACCTTCTCCGGACCTTGGCACTGCGGCTCCTGCCCAAGGCCGCGGTGCGAGCGGCCCCCGGCGGAGGCAGCTCGGGGCCGCGAAGGACATAAACAAGGCCCGGCGGCGCCTCCTCCTCACGCGTGGGACACGGAGGGGCCGCGGCAGCGCCGGGCCGGGCTGAGGGAGGCGGGAAGCGCCCGCCGGGGCCGCACGCGCCGCCTCGCGGGGCGGGGGAGGGGAGGGCGGCGCCGGACTCACCTCCCCCGTACACGCCGCCGCTCATGGCTGCCGCTGGGCCCGGCCCCGCCGTCCGCCGTGCCCGCGCCGCGCCGCCCGGCCCCGCTCCCCGCCTGCCCCGGTGTCCGCGGGCCCCGCGCTCCCCGCCCGCTCCTCTCGCCGCCGACCCAGCAACAAAAGCGGCCCGGCCACGCTCCCCGCCCGCGGCGCGGCCCGACCCGCAGCGACGCCGCCCGCCCGCCAATGGCAGCGCCGCGCGGGCAGAACCGGCCAATCCCGGCCGGCGGGAGGCGGGGCCTTGCCGCGGACAGCCAATCCTGAAGCCGGACGCGGAGGGCGGGCAGGCGAGGGAGCGCAGGGCGGGGGGGCGGTGTGAGGGGAGCGGCGGCGGGAGGGGACGGGCAGAGGGCAGAGGAGGCAGGGGGTGAGCTGGGGACCGTGAGAGGAGTCACAGAATGGTTCAGGCGGGAGGGGACCACAGTGGAGCCTCTGGTCGCTCTTCCCAGCGCCATCAGGGTCGTCCCTGAGCACGTGGCACAGGATTGCGTCCAGAGCGTTTTGGGGTCTCCAGTAAGGGCGACTCCTCATCTTCTATGGGCAGTCCGTTTTAGTGAGCGGTCATTGCACAGCAAAGTTCTTTCTGATGTTCTGGTGGAACTTCCTGTACACCAGTTTCTGCCCGTTGCCTCTTGCTCTGTTGCTCAGCACCACCTGAGAAGGGCCTGATCCATCCTCTGACACCTCCGTGCCGACGTTGTCGAGGTCACCTCCTCCCGAGGCTGAAGAGGCTCTGCTCCCTCAGCTTCTCATGAAACACTCCAGTCCCTTGATCGTTCTCCGCTGGAGCGTGTCCCCGTCCTCTTGTACTGAGGAGCCCAGAACTGGAGATGGGGAAGGCTGCCGGGTTTGCCGGACTCGGGAGAGGTGGCCTGTGCATCCTGAGGGCTCGCAGGGTGAACTTGCTGCCACATGAGGAGTGGGATGACTCCAGAGCATCGGGACTGTGGAAAGGAGCCGCTGCTCCTGGGCTGTGCCCAGTTCCACCTGACAGGAGGCTGTAACCAGTGGGATCAGCCTCTTTTCCTGGGCTACCACAGGACAAGAGGATATAATCTCAAACTGTGCCAGGCACAGGTTGGACTCAATGATCTCAGAGATCTTTTCCAACAGGGATTCTGTGATTCCCCTGCTGCTGTCACTGTTTCGTTGGGCTCTTCCATTGAGAATAAAAAGCTTTTGAAGCCTATCTTGATGGTCCTGCCTCTCGTGGTTCCTTTCTTGCTTGGGGCAGAGCCCTTGGTCCCCGAGGCTGGTGTGTCTGCAGAGCTGGGCACTTCAGCTGCCAGTTTTACAGCTGGACTTCTAGTTAGGATTTCACATCGCCTTGTTTGGTGTCAGAGCGCTCAGCCAAACCTGGTGTTCAGCCAGGACAGCCAGAGATGGGTAACTGCAAAGCTGTGGGAATTAAAGAAAACAAAAGAAAAATCTCAGGCTTAACCAGCAGTTAGCATTAGAGAAGACTAAAATTTTAACTGGAGAACAGGGGAATTGGCTTAAAGGGCAAATGTTCCTGATGTACACCTTTTTGGATTTTTATGTGAAGTGGGTTTTTTTGGAGGGGATGGGAAGCTGTGTGTTCTTTTAAAGTTTACCTAAGATAGGTAGCTTATTTTTGTAATACTGTAGCAAGGATCTTCAAGTGATTAGATTAGCCTGCTTAATAGAATTTTTTACTTCTTACATTTACATTTGACAATAAAGTTTTGGATAGCATAATAAGCAATCTTAATAGCACCTAATTATTGGACTATAAATGATAAAAAATAAGTGTTTCTTGTATTTTCACCATAAAACAAAAATTAATGGTGTGAGCTCGCTTTGTCTTACTTGGATAGGGAGTTCAGACCTTCCTACAAAACCTTAAGGTTTTTTCCTAACCTGTGACTTAAGTTTGTTATACCTCCCTACTTACACTGCATTTAAATGGGGAGGTAAGAAGAAAGACAAAATTCACATTTGGTGTACCCAGTAGTTTTGTTCTGGGACCTGAATAAATAAGCTTGGTAAAGCTGTTGAGAGTTGAACGAATCACTACAAATGTCAGCAAACTTTATGCTGCTGAAGAGGAAAAGCAGCCTAGATGTGTGTGTTTGTACTGCAGCTCCTGAGATGCTGCAGTTAACACTGGGCTGGTAAACAGCAGTCCCCCTTTAAGGGAGAGGGTGTCAAAACATAGGAAAAGCAGTAAAATCCAACAGTTCCAAGGGACAACCACTCGAGTTGGGTTTTTTAAGCTCAATTATGACAGTACAAGGAGATGATTTTATTTACTAACTCTCAAGGGCAAGGAACTTAATTCAACACACAATTTGACTCTCTGTTTCTTTAAGGAGAAAATGTCTTAATTTTATCACGCAATTAAGAAATTCTTTTATAATTTATAGTACAATATCACGACAACATATAGATGCTAGCATTAGAAAGATAAATCCTGCTGTTTCATTAACTATACATCATAAAGCCAATGCACCTTCATTTTGTGTTATGAAATATTTTCAAGTATGTTATCCTGATTTCCAGTATGTGGCACTAATACTCAAGGCATAGTTCTTTGAGGAGAAGGAATTAATTGCAGATGGGAAAAACAGTTCAGAAACTTTGGAATTACCATGCCAGAGGTTCTTCATTTCGCTCCTTCTTGTACTTTATTTTGCAGTGACTATTCCTTGTATTCATCTGATTAGTGACACTTTAAGCCAGACCCTGCTCTCTGCACAACAGCTGCTTGTGACTGATCTGCAAGACAGAAACCAACACAGCATTCTGCTGCTTTAGTTTTCTTCAATATTTCTTCAACACAAGAACATGCCCTGGAAATCATGTTGGTATCTAGAAGCCTCAGGATTTGATAGCCATAGGGAACAAAGCCAAATCCATGCAATTCACAAGAAGTCTGGAGTATAAGGGGAAGGAAATGTAGACTGACAATTCTCTAGATCCTACTTTTGTCTTCCTTGTACTTTTCCAGGCATTTCCATCAGTGGAAAGTGTGCAGAGCATCACATTGCTGTGGTTTGACAAGGTTCTGCAGAGACTTTGCTTTGCAGCAGGTGGATAACTCTACACTCTTCCATGCACAAGAGAAGTCTGACTTACAGAGTAGCAAATTTCAGATTATTTCAGTGAACTCCTGCACATCATCCTATGTTTGCATAAAAGCAGGTGAAATCTGTAATTTTGCTACCACTTTCCGTAATGAACCCAAATATTTGTGTGTCTTTTAATAATTTTTTGCTTAGTTTCATCATAAGCAAGGATTATAAAATCAAGGTAGATAGGAACAATAACTGTATTTATTTAGGTTCCCATATTGATACAAATAGCCATAATAACTTGGCAGTAGTTGTGGATGCAGGTGTAACACAAACCATGTGCTTCTCATGGGAATATCACATACTGATTTACTGTATGTGACATTATATAGTAATTCTAGAACCAGACACTGGCATAAATTGTCCATGGGAATAAAGAGGAGAATCATTTAAAAGTGAGGCATGAACAAGGACATCAAATTATGATGCTAACTCATAGGCAAAAATTAATTCCATCAGTGATAATCTGGAGAAACAGAAGTTTCCTAATTATTGCATTGAGATTTTTAAGACTTCATTGTTTCAAGCAAGTGCATTCACCTTTTTGGTAACATAAAGCAATGTAGAAAGTAATGTACATGTCAAGCCAAAACTGAACAGAACGATTTTTTGTTTCTCGACAAGCAGCACTTCCCCGTGGGGTGGCTGATGGCCTGTTGCTTTTGAGCTGTGCCATCCAACTGCCAGCCAGTCTCCCAGGCTGCAGTGCCAGCAGACTGGCTGGGACAATGGCTTATTCATCATGTCTGGGTTCCTCCTCGTTTCTTGATTGCAAAATGCATGTTAAAGGTTTTATTTTTCCTATTTTCAGATGAGGTCTTAAATGTTTATGTGAACTAGGAAAACATCTGTAGATGAAAAAGCAAAATAATCATTAATACTTACTCACTCAATAACTTTGTATGACCTCTCAGCTTTCCACTTTCTTTGCTAAAGTACTTGGGTGCTTTGTTAATTTAAATACTTCCCTTCCTCACAGGGATGCTGAGTATCATTCTCCTTCTGCAGAAAATGAGCAAGAACAGAAATTAAATGCTGAGCCTCAATAAGGAGCCTCAACACTGGCACAATGACTTTTAGGTTCTTATCTCAGACTGAAGTCCAAGCAGTGAATTCTGTTTCATATAAAATGTACTAAAGACAAACACACCTTAAACCTGGATAAGCACTGTAGAAGCTGTTTGGTTCTTAGCAACTGAAAATTCTGAGGAAAGGAGAAGTGTCTGAAATCTCTCTGTGACTCCAGCAAGGCAGTTCTGAATATGTTCCAGAATCTTCTTTTGGAGCTGGTGTGTTTAACTAGTTCTGCAAAAGAGCCATGACTCACTCTTATTCTAGAACATGACTGAAGGAAGGGGTGATGGTTCTTGCCATTAATGCACAGTCAACTTTCCCTCACCAATGGATGGCCTGACTCGATTTCAGAGAGCATGCTGAGCTTCCATCTGACTGCCT
Organism: Vidua chalybeata; assembly: GCF_026979565.1. Lineage (NCBI taxonomy): Eukaryota > Metazoa > Chordata > Aves > Passeriformes > Viduidae > Vidua > Vidua chalybeata. Next base: position 7,026,902 of record NC_071539.1, on the reverse strand, counting down.
GGAGTGATAGTGGCTAGGCTATGCTGGAGAATGGGGGGGAAACCATGTAATAACAGAACTACTTGATAGTTCTGTACTGTAAGTGGTTCCTGGGAAACCAAATTAGAGGCCTCCAGACCCTTTCATTGTTCCGATCAGGCAGAGTAAGGAATCACAGAGCCAGATTTGATCGGCAATGTACAGCAATACTTGCCTGGAACTGGTTCTGAGGTAATTGGTCTTCTGGGCTGAGCTGGCCCTGGCCAGAACTGAAGTGTGCCTGTATTGCCCTTCTCAAATGAGTCTCTTGTGCACATATGTCTCACTTGGCTCAGATCTGGCAGAACTCACTGTTTCAGGCTTAGTGCTTTGTCTGTAGTCGCTTTGGATTCTTGCAGGGCTTATTTGCTTGGCAGCTGGGCCAACCCTGACCTGGCTCAGTACCTCTCATCTGCAGAAACAAAGCTCCTTAGAGCTGGGAACCGGCTTAGCCTGACAAACAGAAGATCTTTGTGTCACCTGAGCCCTGCCATTAATGAGGGCATTGATCCCCTGGTGACAGTGGGAATGTGGTTATAAGAGCTGAGCAGGTAGCATGGAGCACTGATGTTCTTCCTGGCCAGATGCAGCGTGGCAAGGTTCAAATCCCTGTTCCTGACTTTCCAGGAGGTGCTGGGTTGCCTCAGTAGCATTTTCAAGCTGTGGTGCCCTGCAGCTCAGAGCCATGGCTCTGTGCAGAGGTGGGGAATCCCAAAGGGATCCTCCTCCTCCTCTGAGAGAGAAGAGCCCAGGCCCTGTTCCGGAGGCTCTGTGGGTGAAATGAGGCAGTGTGGGGAGCAGAGCTGTAAGGGTGTGCTCACCACTCATCCTACAGACCTAGTGACATGTTTTGTGTCACCTTTTTGTGTCACCATCAGGCTTGGAATCTTGGTCTGGTTTACTTTAGAGAGCTGTTTGCACTTGGCATCAGGAAATGTTTGCTGTGCAGGGGAGGTGTTGGTGTGACCACATTTGTCCTGTGTGCTCTGCCACCAGGAGAGGGCACAGGCAAAGCAGGGGCAGAGACACTGGCAATGCACATAGTGCTGCAGGGTTTGCAATACAAGTGAGAGCAGCATTATTTCTGCTGCGCTTCAAAAACCAAAGTATTGGCTTGGGGCTTTAGATTTATGTGTTACTGTATCACCAAATATATATATATGTATTGTTGTAAACTAAATTATTAAACAGTAGTGAGGAAAAACAACAGTGTATTTGCTGGATGGGCATGTTTGCAAAGTGATTGTCATTTCTTTCTTGAATTCATTCAGGTCATTACAGTGACAAGTAGGTACTCTGTCATCCAAAATGAGCACGTAGAGCAATGCAATTGCATTGCAGCAAGAAGTGTGATGAGAAAAGGGTTTGTTTCTGTTAAGAATTACCAGTTTATAGAGGGAAGCTTCGGATTCCAGTGCTTTATTTGAATATTTATTCACAAAAGATCTATCGTAGGGCACTCATGCTACAGCTGTTCAAAAGTGTCAGCTGCTGAATTACAGCATCAGCACACATCTGTATTATTATGCTCCATTTTAAAAAGTATTAGGATGGTATATTTTTGCATTTGTTGATGTTTTTTGTTTGATGATTTGAAATTGCTTTGACAGATACGTTCATGGGATTTTTATAACTAATGTAAGAATTCTGACTTTTATATCGCATGCAAATTTGTAATCCCTTTGTCTTCTGCTTATGTGGTTATCTTGGAGACTGATTCTTCTCTCTCAACACACTGACACAGTGTCTTTTATTTCAGTACAGCAAAATTTTGTGCATCAGGCTCAAGACATCTTCCTTGCAAGTGAAATGGAGAGGAATGAGTGTTTCCAAGTGTTATCAGAAAAAGATGTGGTACAGTGGAGAACCTGATCAGATCTGCTGATGATGGATTTTCCTTGAGTCCTGATATGTCAGCTTACATGTGTGGGTAGTCTTCATTATTTACTCCTGTATATGAGAATTAGGTGTGGCATAGAGAATCCTGGCTAGGAGGGTGGTCAAGGATGTTCTTTCTCACAGGGCATAAATAGCATATAAAAGCAACACTCCATGAAAATCTTGGTATTTTGTATTTATTAATTGCTTGATTTCTTTGAGCAATCAAGAAAAATAGAGATAGAAAACTGTCTAGCACTGTGGGATGCTTACAGTAGGGAGAACTGATGTAAGCAAGTCTCAGGTATTTTTAAACCAGTGTTTTAGGAAACTGGGCTCATGCTACCTTTTTGATTGCTTCCACAAATGATAAGGTTGCAGCATAAGCTGCATTATATTAGCTGGCAACAGATCACCCATGTAGAACACAGACTGCATAAGTATCTTTATCCTAGTAAAAGCTTTGATCAGAAATTTTTGCTTTTTTGAGACACACAAAAGAATCTAAACATGAAACAAAACTGGAGGAAGCCAGGCCTTTTAAGCTGTATTTCCCAGAAGCTGCTTATTTTCGATGGTTTGTTTAGATCTGCCTTAATCAGAGCTGCAGACGCAGTTTCTCTACGTGTGCACGAGCACTTTCAGGCTCACCAGTGCCAGCACAGGGAGAGCCAGTGCTGGGCATCACAGATCTGCTGCTCACTGTGAGTTGTAGTCCAAGCTGTGAGGATCCCGAGGCTGCAGCACCCCTCAGGACTGTGGTTTGCTTGGCTGACTTGGTCAATCTGAGCCAGCAGCCCTGAGAATGAGTCAGCAAAGACTCTGCAGGTGTCACCTGCACGTGTGACCTTGCCCCTGTGGTGTGTTGGGCTGACTGGACTTGCTGTTGTCCCCTCTGGTCAGAACTGCTCCAGTGTTCCTGCCCCAGCATTCCCCGTTACAGTGATTGTCACCCACTGGAGTATTTTAGCACAGGGTTTATGGGGTCAGCAGAGGCAGGTCTGGGTCACTGCGGTGCTGGATGACAAATGCAGGAACTGGGAAAAATACGGAGTCAGAGAACAAATTCCTGTGTTTGGATGGATCTGTGTTAAAATGCCAACCGTGTCTATGGATTTGATTAAAATGGAGTAGTGAAGGATACTGCTTTACAGCAGTGTCTTCCTGTTCAGATGTTTGCATTTTCTGAAAGTTAGTACTTTCTATTCCTTAGTTTATCTCACTGAATTTCACTGTAATAATGTTCCCAGATAAAGCTAAATTGTGGGAAAGCCAGAGAATGCTAAAAAGCTGTAATTTCTCCTGCTAAGGAATGTTGCTATCTTTCAGCATGAACACCCTTGACATCAGCTGGTCTTGCTGCAATATTGCTGATGGAGAAGTGCAAGGACACTAATCATGGGTTTGGCATCATCTGGCGAGGCACACGTCTGTCCTTCTTCTAGAAGGACAGAGAAGGAAAAAGAATATATTGTCCTTACTCAACAGGGTATTGTTCAGAATCATATCTATAGCCTAGGAAACAAAAATCATCATTCTCCCCTTTGATGTTTACATGATGTGACAGTGTAAGGGCTTTTGGAGAGATAATATGTTCTGATAGGTTTGGGATTTTTTCTGTAACTCTGTGGCGTAAAGGACATTGGGCCTGCTAAACCTGAGCTCTTTTTTTTTTTTTTTCAGCTAAAAACCAGATTGGAGTAGACACACCTAAGAGAAAAGACAGAATTTGGAGAGTATGGAAAAGGTATGATTGTCCTTTACACCAGGTCACTACAGGCATAGTTAAGTGAATGGATTCTGCAATAGGATGCATTTCACAAGCATTTCAACGGTTGAGCCAGAAAAATGCGGAAAACTTTTAATTCCCACTCACTTGAGTAAGCTGATCCTTTTCTGTGATGAATCACTTAAAATCAGTAATAATTTACTTAATAAGTGATTCCTGTCTCCAGTCTTTTTTAACATACTGATGAATTTTTAATTTAATTTGCTAATGTGTTGGCAAATTATACCAGTGTATAGAAAGGGTCCTTTAAGGACTGGCAACCCTTTTTTCATTTGTGCCTCTTCCTAAGACTCCATTAAAAACTCTTTTTTTCCTGGCTGCAGCTTTGCACCAGTGTCTTCCCCATCTCCTCACTCATTGCCTGGATTTATCCCTGTTGTGCTGCCCAGAACATTCACATGAGTCAATCTCACATGCTCAGACAAAGGCAAGTTGACAGGCCTGGATATGATCTGACAATATGAAGGTTTTGTAAAGACCACAAAACACAGAAATCTCTGTGCAATCTGTGCTGCAAAAACACACAAAGTTTTTGTATATTTCAATACTTTTGGTCTTACATCTACTAACATTTCATACAAAATATTTCCATGGCAGACCACATTTGTTCTTACAAAAGCAACTTTGGGAACACCAGTGGTAGGAGTCTTGTTTAGTTTTGGTAATGAGTGGGAGGTTGGTGGAAAGTTTGTAGTTGGATCTCAATTTCTGCAAAGAGTAATCGTAAAAAAAATGAGAAGCTTAGATTTGGACCATCAGGATGAAGATTTATGGGAAGATAGAGCTTTCATTGGCCCTGCACAAATAGCTAAACTTTGCTTTCTGTGGTTTCTAAACACAAAGTAATCCTTGTCCTTCTGTCAGGAAAAAGATGTAATATCAGAGGTAATGTTACACTGAGATTTCACTTTGCTCAGACCAAGATATTTGTCAATTACAACCCAGTAGAACATTTGCTAGTATGATGTTGCCAGAGTTTAAATAATTAAAAATGACTTGTCTTCAGCAAATAAATAAAGTACACCTAATGGAGCATTATGGACTATCCTTTCTGTTCATTACTTCTTTGGTCATAAAACTCAGTCACTTCCAATGGCTCATTCAGGCTTTTTGGAAAATTGTCATGATGCGAGTGTAACACCTTCCTCCTGATTGCAATGGAGTAGTAGATTTGGAAAATAATAACAATCTGAATTGCAGTGAGTGCTAACTTTTACTCCATAAAACTGTAACTAATTGAATTTAGGCAGCCAGGAACAGAAATATCCTTGTGGAAGCTGCTGCTTACTTCCATTTCAATTCAGGTTTGGAGTGGGGCAGAATTCAAATACACCTAATGTGTTTTCATCAGTTCAACAGGAAATTCAGTTGTCAGGGTAAAGCCATTCCATCCAACTTTTACATAATAGCTGAGTGGTTAGAGCAGCCACCTCACCTCACTTCTTCAGTTCTTATTTCAGAGAATTGTGCCCTTTTCTTTAGGTTATGAAATTATCTGAGTGCTAATGCTCTCAAGTATGTTCTTGGAAAGTTGTTTTTTGTACATTTAGGAATGCAGAAATCTGATGTCTAAAGAAGAGCAAGGAGAAGGATGCCTGATCCTGGATTGTAATTGGTAACACATGCAAGCAGGGGTGGAAGATGCTTTTCTTGGGTTTTGTACCCAGAATTCCTTCAGTTTTACTGAATTGTAGAGTGGTGCAGATGCTAAACAATCTCAAAGCAGATTTCCTTTTCATCTTACTTGTGCTTTTTAAAATCTAATTGTGCAAGAAGTAACCACACCCAAATTCATCTTGGTGTGTGACAGACAGATCATAGCATGATCAAATTCACTGTAATCGTTCTGTGCAAAAATAGCAAAATGCTTTTTATTTTGTCCCCTGGTGTTTGGCTAGAGCTACATCTTCTTTAGGCATAATTATCAGTAGCACTGAATACAATGGCTCATGTTTTAATGACATAAACATAGGAACTCTTGTACAATTTGTACAAATGAATTGTTAGGGGAAAAATGAGGGTATGAGACATAAAGGGAATAAATATAATAACAGGTAACTTTATGTAGCAACAAATAAGGTGAAAAGGAATAATGAAAAATACATCCACCCGTGTCTGAATATGACTGTGAACTATTTTAATGGAAAATTTTAACAGAATTAAAAAAAAAAAGAGAATAAACCAAGTGTCTGAATTATTAAAATAATCAACCCCCAATTTGCTTCAGTTAAATACTTAGAGATGCTCCCAATGTTTTGATTAAGAAAAAAATTAGAAAGTTTCTTATTCACCTCAGCAGGCAGCTCTGCAAAATGGAAGGTCCCTGTGCTCCTCTGAAGCCATTTAATGCATATGTGAGCATGGATTCCCAGAACTATCTATAATGCATATAGTGCTTTCTTCTCTCAGTGGCTTTTTTTCCCACTCTCTTTACGTCATTTGCCATTTGTGAGGGTTGCCAGGGTAATGACCAATCATCCCTGGAGAGATGCCTGCTAGTAAGGACAACATAGGCTTTCTCTTTTTTGGTATTCTGCAGTATGTATTTGAGAGCTATTCTAGCATCGAGATTGCAGAACTTTTGTTTAGTTAGCAGGGAGGGAAAGTTTACAGAGTATGAAATAACAGCTTACAACTATTGAGGTAAGTGAGGAATTTTCTATTTTATTAACTGTCCTGTCTGGATTTATTCAAAGCATTGAGCATCGTTACTTTATTTTGTTGTTGTTGTTGTTATACATGTAGCTGACCTTGAAATTAGAGAGGTTCTGCCTAATGTGAACAATGAAATCTTAGTAGTGCTGCATATACAGGAGGTCAGGATTTGATTTTCTTTGTAATTATGAACCTCACAGCCTCTCTCAGCACTGCAATCACCATATACATCCACTCATCCCCAAAATATTTTCAGAAGAATTAATTAAAAATAAGAAACCCACAGAGTGTTGTAATGCAGATTTCAGAGCATGAAGTGTGGTTACCTCTCAGGCAAATGGGATGTTCTGGATACTCTTCATTGTGCTGTATGTGTATATGAGGCCACATCAGCTGGGAACTGAAAATCCAGAAAGGAGTCCTGTCCCATAGGGAGCTGAAGAACTCTGTTGTTTTAAAATGGTTTATTCAACTCTGTTGAATAGCCACTTGCAGGCTCACAGGTGACTCTTTCCTCACCTATGGACAATGAGAGAATGGAGCCTGCAGGCTGCAAACCTTTGTCCTGGCACTGGGATCAGTAGTGTGAGCTGCTGGTGGTCATTGCCTCACAGAACGGGCCCAGATTTTGTTCTTTTGCATGAAAGGGCACCTAAACAATACATGAGAAAGGAGGCAAAAAAAAAAAATCTATTCAGATGTTCCCAATGACCTCAGAAGTTTCTGTGAAGTGTTTATGTGTAATCTGGGCTGTGACAGATGTGACTGAAGTGGTTGGTTTGGGATGGTTTCATTTGGTTTTTGTTGCTGCTGTTTTAAATGACCCCCCCTAGAATTTCTCTGGCACAGTTCCTTGTTTGTGTGATGCCTTCCTGGGAGAGAAGGACAATTGATGAGGTGGTTGTATTGTTTTTCTGCAGAATTGCCAATATATCAAAGTTCAAATTAGTAACTGTCTCATCCAAATTACTGTTTGCTGCTTAATATGTGTGCACCTAAACATGTGCTTCACATCCTGGCAATCTCATCTGTCCTGATGGGCACGGAATATATAAACCAGAATAAAGCATTTATTCATTTCACTCTATTTTCTGATACTGCACATATATAAAAAGTGTAATTTTGGCTCACACTTTTCCCCAGTACAAATATATATTGGGGCACTTAATTTAGCATGGTAAATTCCAGTTGCTAAATTTTAGGTGTTGCTATGTGTTCAGATGTGTTTACGATAGCTTTGCATTATCAAAACAACTGGAGCTTAGCAGTGAGTCTGGATGTGTATATGTGAGAGAGAGGAGAATCCAGAGTGACAATTTTAAAAGTCTGAGATGAAAATGATCTTTTCATCAGGCTGTTGAGAAAATATGTTTGTTCAGAAACTTTCCCCTTTCTAAAAATCATTGCTGTTTTTTGACATCTGTGTGCTTAGGATATGAATAATATTTAATGCTTGCACTGCAGAAGAAAAAATCAATAAACTCAAAGAAAATTTATTGTTATCTAATGTTTATCAGCATTCCATATGATCTCACTATTTATAGTAATCTGGGAAGCAGAACCTCAAAATGATAGTTTTGTATTATTCTAGGTGGTGTCTTTGACAGAGAAATAACATGATGACATTTAGATAAGGCAGGTAATTAGGAAAGTAGGTTTTCAAATGAGAGATTCAGAGGTAAACCTTCCTGGAGAAGATGGTGGGTAACAAGTCTCAGTCCTTATCTTTCTGTCCACCTTTTCCCTGTCTATCTGCTTCACCATCTCTCTTTCCAACTTGAAAATGCTCTGCAGCTGTATTGTGCAGAGAGTAACTGCCAATAATTTGGGCAAGGTATCTGTGGCCCTGAGGAGAGGAATAATTAACAGCACAAAGTGATCCACTGACAAAAAGTCAGGCTGCAGACCAGGATGGGAAAGAATGGCACAGGCTGAAAAACAAGGAGATGCTCATGAAAGGGGGGACATGTCAGAATGGCAAAAGAGAAGCCAAAAGGAGAAGTCTCTCCAGGAGAGACTGAGACAGGCTGGATAAGTTCAAGGATGTCTAAAAACATTCAGTAGCCCAAACTCTTTATCCCTTGAGAAACAGAAAGCAAAAAATAAATGAAGGTAAATAGTCATTGAGGGAACAATAGTTTCTAAACACAGTGTATGACAAAGCAAATCACTATTGATAACAGGATTAGTGCTATCTCTGCTCTGGACAGCTCAGCCTGAGCTGTGGTCTTTGCTTTTGGAGGTCTGTTCTCCTGACCTGATGGATTATTTTTTCTGGTAGACCTCATCTATCCATGATCTGGAATGGATTGCATTTTTGGTTGGTTGGTTGGTTTGTAGGGTTTTTTAATGAGCAGTATCTGTCTGGATCTATATCTCACAGGAATACTGTGAGTTTTAATTTGTGACTGTAGTGGTTAATGAGACCATCAGATGAAAAACTTACTAATTCATTTTTATCCAACCAAAGCCTTATGGTTTTGTATTTTGTTATCACCAGGTTGTTATTTCATTACCTGGGCCTGACTGTTCACTGCTATGAGTAAGCATAGCTCTCTGTTGCTTCTAGGATCTGGTGACATAACTCCAAAACTCTGGTGTGAAATCATGGTACATGTGTTTTCAGAGCATTAAAGAATAATTTAACTGCATGAACTTAGTTAAAGTGGTCCCAGAAGGCACAGAATAGTTGCAACATAAATGTCTCATTTTAAACTGTCAGTTATTGGCATTTTTGAAAAAAGAGTGGTGAAAATGTGCTTCATCATCCAAAACTGCAATTCAGAAACACAACAAAGGCATACAAAAGGAAAGTTACTGCTGCTTGCTCAGCAATGTGCATAGTTAGGAAAGGTTGAAATTTGGAAAG